>NC_060122.1:854414654-854714654 GCF_021461395.2 Schistocerca americana | reverse complement strand
TCAACCCGACCTGGTACGGATCCCACACTGATGAGCAATACTCAAGTATAGGTCGAACGAGTGTTTTGTAAGCCACCTCCTTTTTGGACTACATTTTCTAAGCACTCTCCCAATGAATCTCAACCTGGTACCCGCCTTACCAACAATTAGTTTTATATGATCATTCCACTTCAAATCGTTCCGTACGCATACTCCCAGATATTTTACAGAAGTAACTGCTACCAGTGTTTGTTCCGCTATCATATAATCATACAATAAAGGATCCTTCTTTCTATGTATTCGCAATACATTACATTTGTCTATGTTAAGGGTCAGTTGCCACTCCCTGCACCAAGTGCCTATCCGCTGCAGATCTTCCTGTATTTCGCTACAATTTTCTAATGCAGCAACTTCTCTGTATACTACAGCATCATCCGCGAAAAGCCGCATGGAACTTCCGACACTATCTACTAAGTCATTTATATATATTGTGAAAAGCAATGGTCCCATAACACTCCCCTGTGGGACGCCAGAGGTTACTTTAACGTCTGTAGACGTCTCTCCATTGATAACAACATGCTGTGTTCTGTTTGCTAAAAACTCTTCAATCCAGCCACACAGCTGGTCTGATATTCCGTAGGCTCTTACTTTGTTTATCAGGCGACAGTGCGGAACTGTATCGAACGCCTTCCGGAAGTCAAGGAAAATAGCATCTACCTGGGAGCCTGTATCTAATATTTTCTGGGTCTCATGAACAAATAAGGCGAGTTGGGTCTCACACGATCGCTGTTTCCGGAATCCATGTTGATTCCTACATAGTAGATTCTGGGTTTCCAGAAATGACATGATACGCGAGCAAAAAACATGTTCTAAAATTCTACAAGAGATCGACGTAAGAGATATAGGTCTATAGTTTTGCGCATCTGCTCGACGACCCTTCTTGAAGACTGGGATTATCTGTGCTCTTTTCCAATCATTTGGAACCCTCCGTTCCTCTAGAGACTTACGGTACACGGCTGTTAGAAGGGGGGCAAGTTCTTTCGCGTACTCTGTGTAGAATCGAATTGGTATCCCGTCAGGTCCAGTGGACTTTCCTCTATTGAGTGATTTGAGTTGCTTTTCTATTCCTTGGACACTTATTTCGATGTCAGCCATTTTTTCGTTTGTGCGAGGATTTAGAGAAGGAACTGCAGTGCGGTCTTCCTCTGTGAAACAGCTTTGGAAAAAGGTGTTTAGTATTTCAGCTTTACGCGTGTCATCCTCTGTTTCAATGCCATCATCATCCCGTAGTGTCTGGATATGCTGTTTCGAGCCACTTACTGATTTAACGTAAGACCAGAACTTCCTAGGATTTTCTGTCAAGTCGGTACATAGAATTTTACTTTCGAATTCAATGAACGCTTCACGCATAGCCCTCCTTACGCTAACTTTGACATCGTTTAGCTTCAGTTTGTCTGAGAGGTTTTGGCTGCGTTTAAACTTGGAGTGGAGCTCTCTTTGCTTTCGCAGTAGTTTCCTAACTTTGTTGTTGTACCACGGTGGGTTTTTCCCGTCCCTCACATTTTTACTCGGCACGTACCTGTCTAAAACGCATTTTACGATTGCCTTGAACTTTTTCCATAAACACTCAACATTGTCAGTGTCGGAACAGAAATTTTCGTTTTGATCTGTTAGGTAATCTGAAATCTGCCTTCTATTACTCTTGCTAAACAGATAAACCTTCCTCCCTTTTTTTATATTCCTATTAACTTCCATATTCAGGGATGCTCCAACGGCCTTATGATCACTGATTCCCTGTTCTGTACATACAGATTCGAAAAGTTCGGGTCTGTTTGTTATCAGGAGGTCCAAGATGTTATCTCCACGAGTCGGTTCTCTGTTTAATTGCTCGAGGTAATTTTCGGATAGTGCACTCAGTATAATGTCACTCGATGCTCTGTCCCTACCACCCGTCCTAAACATCTGAGTGTCCCAGTCTATATCTGGTAAATTGAAATCTGCACCTAAGACTATAACATGCTGAGAAAATTTATGTGAAATGTATTCCAAATTTTCTCTCAGTTGTTCTGCCACTAATGCTGCTGAGTCGGGAGGTCGGTACAAGGAGCCAATTATTAACCTAGTTCGGTTGTTTAGTGTAACCTCCACCCATAATAATTCACAGGAACTATCCACTTCTACTTCACTACAGGATAAACTACTACTAACAGCGATGAACACTCCACCACCGGTTGCATGCAATCTATCCTTTCTAAACACCGTGTGTACCTTTGTAAAAATTTCGGCAGAATTTATCTCTGGCTTAAGCCAGCTTTCTGTACCTATAACGATTTCAGCTTCGGTGCTTTCTATCAGCGCTTGAAGTTCCGGTACTTTACCAACGCAGCTTCGACAGTTGACAATTACAATACCGATTGCTGCTTGGTCCCCGCATGTCCTGACTTTGCCCCGCACCCGTTGAGGCTGTTGCCCTTTCTGTACTTGCCCAAGGCCATCTAACCTAAAAAACCGCCCAGCCCACGCCACACAACCCCTGCTACCCGTGTAGCCGCTTGTTGCGTGTAGTGGACTCCTGACCTATCCAGCGGAACCCGAAACCCCACCACCCTATGGCGCAAGTCAAGGAATCTGCAGCCCACACGGTCGCAGAACCGTCTCAGCCTCTGATTCAGACCCTCCACTCGGCTCTGTACCAAAGGTCCGCAGTCAGTCCTGTCGACGATGCTGCAGATGGTGAGCTCTGCTTTCATCCCGCTAGCGAGACTGGCAGTCTTCACCAAATCAGATAGCCGCCGGAAGCCAGAGAGGATTTCCTCCGATCCATAGCGACACACATCATTGGTGCCGACATGAGCGACCACCTGCAGATGGGTGCACCCTGTACCCTTCATGGCATCCGGAAGGACCCTTTCCACATCTGGAATGACTCCCCCCGGTATGCACACGGAGTGCACATTGGTTTTCTTCCCCTCTCTTGCTGCCATTTCCCTAAGGGGCCCCATTACGCGCCTGACGTTGGAGCTCCCAACTACCAGTAAGCCCACCCTCTGCGACTGCCCGGATCTTGCAGACTGAGGGGCAACCTCTGGAACAGGACAAGCAGCCATGTCAGGCCGAAGATCAGTATCAGCCTGAGACAGAGCCTGAAACCGGTTCGTCAGACAAACTGGAGAGGCTTTCCGTTCAGCCCTCCGGAATGTCTTTCGCCCCCTGCCACACCTTGAAACGACCTCCCACTCTACCACAGGTGAGGGATCAGCCTCAATGCGGGCAGTATCCCGGGCAACCACAGTCGTAGTCCGATCAGGGGATGCGTGGGACGAGCTGGCCGTCCCCGACAAACCCCCATCCCGACCCCCACAGTGATGCCCATTGGCAACAGCCTCAAGCTGTGTGACCGAAGCCAACACTGCCTGAAGCTGGGAGCGAAGGGATGCCAACTCAGCCTGCATCCGAACACAGCAGTTGCAGTCCCTATCCATGCTAAAAACTGTTTTGCTAAGAACGTCTGAACTAATCTACAGAGAGCGCAAACAAATCGACAAAATTTAAACGGTTATTAAAATACAAGATTGCCTAGTAAATGCAGTAATGCTGCTACTTGCGCACTGCTGACACTGCTCGGCGGCGGAAGGAGACTAAGCGAAATTACACTATTCAGGTACTAAAACACGATGCTACACTCTCAAATACTATAATACGCCCAAAATTTATGAATTAAACAATGCAAGAACCAAAAACACGCAAAGAAATTAAGAGTTAAACTATGTAACAAATGAGTGAGCTAGGAGTATACGACTTGCTGCTCAGCTGCTTATCCAACGGCGGCAGGGAGCACACTGACTGCGACCAACCGACACTGGCCGTTCAAAACAAAACAGTAGACAAACGACTACGCGAATTTACACTATTCAGGTACTAAAACGCGATGCTACAACTCTCAAATACTATAATACGCTCGAAATTTATGAATTAAACAATGCAAGTACCAAAAACACGCAAAGAAATTAAGAATTAAACTATGTAACAAATGAGTGAGCTAGGAGTATACGACTTGCTGCTGCAGCTGCTTATCCAACGGCGGCAGGGAGCACACTGTTGATGGCAAGTCAGATAATGTTTATTATCTGGTTGCGAACTTTCCCAGTGCCGTATTAAATCGTCGCTAATGGCCTTCTGGTTGCGACTTCGGGGACAGATTTATATCGTCTTGGAGAATATCTTACAACTTCATACCAAGCAAATTCATAAATGCTTTGGCATTTCGATTCCAAGACCCGAATCAGAGAAGAAGTGTTATTGTGATTTTTTATGGGAGTCCCTTTGTAACTGAACTTTTATCGCCAGTCGGAATTAGAGTCTCTCGTATAGGCTGCTGGAATTCTGCTGTGCAGGAATAAGAGTTTTGTATATTTCTTGTGGGTAATGTACACAAAACAAATTGGAAGACATAGAGCCAAAGAAGTATATTATGATTTTACAAATGTGGTGTGTTATCTATTTGATGTTTTACCATGTTCTGCTGAAGTTGTTTTGATTTATTGCAATGCTTAATCAGATATGACAAATGGAAGTCCAGTGTATGAATTCCTGGATAACTGTTAAGGGCAGGTAAGGTTAGCAGGTTGAGGAAGTGCAGTTTGACTTCAAACACACAGAGCAAAAATGTAGACCTCTGGTATCACTCGGTCATATGGAGAGCACCAAAAAAATATTGCATGGAGGGTGCATTTCGCAGCGTTGGAAGAAATTATTCAAAAATCTGAAATTGCGGAGGCTAAGTTGAACTTGAGAAACACAGAGTTCAGTCTGCAGGAAACAAAACTCTTTGGTCATGTAATTACACCGTAAGGTATAAAAGCAAACAGGGACAATCTGGAGGCGGTATACAGTTTTGCGATATCTAGTTGCAAGAAGCAACTTAGAAATTTTCAACGTTTGTGCGATTTCTATTGCCAAGTGCTAAAAAACGAGTCCTTTCACAACCTAGTTAACAGACGTAGCATGTGGTCCTGTAGGAAAGATTGTGAGGAAACATTTCGATGGATTAAAACAACGATAATGAACACAGTGGTGTTGTTACACACAGGTCTTCACAAAACTTTTTATTTAGCCTTTGATGAATCTGATTACAACATGGGAAACACCTGTGTCAGATCGACGAAGAAGAAGAGTGCGGTAACGACTACGTTTTGTAGCAGAATGTTAAACTATGGATAAAAATATCCTGTGACAGAGAAATGAGCAGTGGCGGTACCATTCACATTCACGAAATTCTGCCGACATCTAGCCCGTTAGAAATCTGTAGTGGTAACACACCACTGACCTTGGTTCTCCCTGTTAGTAAGTAAATTGTGACATGGGAAATTAGCACGATGGACCTTAGCTCTGCAAGAGTTCGGTTTCGAGATTCAGTGCGTATCATGTGAACAAAATGTGGTTCGTGTGGCAGTCTTGCGCTTGCTGGAGTGCCTGGAAACATCAGAAGCACAGCTGGTGACACCAGAAGACAGGATACTCCTCGTGAACGTCGTGGCGCACAAATGACCAGCTCGCAAGAAGCTGAGAAACATATACTGTGAACAAAAGGCAGAGGGAGCAGGCAAACAGTTTCAGCGCTTTGTTGGACGTTATCTGCTTGTAAGCTGTCTTCCTTTGAAATATATGTTTCCCTTCAAATCGCATGCATTCTAGTATTACCAGAAGAATGGTGTGAGACCTTATTTACTGAGTGAATGATCTCATTTAAGACCAAAGATATTTTTGGCTCTTTTAGATAGAAGTTCCTATGTAGAATCTGGATAAACTCCTCTAGTTGTGAATTGCGTTCTTTAGTTTTAATAACGTTATGACTCCACGATAAAATAATTACGTTGAAAGTAGGTAAATTTGCGTGATTGACGTCTCTGAATTGCAGGGTATCTGTTCCGGTCGGCTTCCTTCCATTTGCGTCCTTCTTCCAAACTTGCACGTGTTTGTGTTAACTGTATTGTACTGCGTCGGTGTATTTCGCCAAATACATTGTGTTTATAACTGCAGACTTCAACAGTGGCGACGAGTATATTTGAGCTGTCAGTGCGTCGACATATCAGGCAATATGGACCCAGAATTTAGTTAGCAGTGACTTCCACAACGGCAGGAACAGCAAAAACAACTACTGGAACACCAGCAGCAGCAACTGTGCTTACCACAGCAGTATTAACACCGTTGCTACCAGAAACTAGGCACCATCGACATTTCCCTCGTTTCCCTGATTGCTGGACGGCGCTGAAGATTTGGAAACGCACCTAAACCATCATTTCACAGTGTACGACGCAACTGATTCTTATCGAAAATGATCTTTTTATTTCGGGGTCTTCGCATAGTGTGTTGGTGTTGCACCATAAGTTGTTCCTCACGATAAATCCTGATAGTTTGTCTTTTGCTGAACTTTTTTAACTATTGTCATATGTTTACTGGTGTCATTCCCGAGTGGCGCAAATTAGATTGGAATTTTACCGGCATTTTAAATTTCAATCAGAATCGTACAAGCACTGGATCACTGACATTCGGGGTCTTAATTTGTAATGCTTTTTCGTGCTCAGATCGAATATGTCACAAATCGAATGCAGACCCACGACTCGAGAAGGCTGTTCCAATGTTCAAACGGTAAGGAAGTGTGTGCACAGACTTTGCGGCATTCGGACTCTCCCCGAGACGAGGCTCTTAAAACAGCCCAGGTTTTCGAATTCACACAGGAATGCGACAGCCGGCGGGAGGCTCGGCGAGGGGGGTCCGCCGCCTCAGGCTGCGCTGCGCGTCAGCCACGCGAATCGTCAGCGCCAGGACCTCACCGGCGACAGGTCACGCCCATTCACCCCCCTCCACAGTAAGGGACAAGTCCCACCTTTTCATCCCCTCTGCAGCTCCTATGTATATTCTTTGGGATCTTCCCCTAGAGTGCATAGTCTTCCATTTGGTTTACTGCGTTTGTTTGCACATTATAGTAGCGAGCACTGTTTTACTGCTTTGCAGTATTTGTTTCTTTGCAGTATTTGTATCTTTTAATGTATTTCCTTGGACGTCTTTGTAGTGTACGTTTGCATTGCAGCAGTATTTACGTTTTTTCCACATCTCCTTTGTGACTTTTACAGCATCTGCTTCGTCTTTGTAGTACTATTTTACCGCTGATGCTTCTTCGTTGCAACAGTGTTCTGAAATGAGTGCTTTTAAATGTGAGTTTTGAGGAATCGAGTACAAATACCGCAGGCCTCTGAAGCAGCGCATTTCCACAGCGAACTCACAGAATCTGAGCGAAATAATGACTCCCGTAAAGATAACGAACATTCGTCGACCTATTGGTGGTTCCTACTTACGCGATAAGGATTTTACTTAAAGTAGTTTTTTTAAAAACCTTCATTCACAATTATTTACAATTATATTTATATGTAAAGTGGTTTACAACACCATCAGCAAAATTTTCGTGGGGAACGGCAACAGAAACGTTGAAGTACGTGTGCATTTGAAACTGATTCTAAAAAGTGCTGGGTGGATTCTTTCCAAACCGAACATAACTTACGTGTGAGATCACAAGACCTAGAGTTATTCAGTGAAGATAAATTTTTCAAAGTCGAAAGGAGAAACAGATCGTGTTACACATTCCATTCATTGCTAAAACCACAAAAGCCTTAATGTATTTTTGGAGAGTGTAACAAGAATGATATTCGGCATTCTCAAACAAAAGTAATCATTTAACTGGGTTTTAACTTATTTCAAAACATTTGAGAAAGATTTGAATTTTAGGTGAAGCTAGGAACATGCGTTTATCCGTTTGAAATAGTCAGTTTGTTTCACTGTAGTAAACACTGAAAATCTTTTAATCATCTCTAACAGAGTTAACAGAATGAAATCATTAATAACTATTTTACTGTACCATTACTGTTGAGCATATCACACTAACAAAGTCAACTGAAAATTTGAACTATCCAATTGTATGTCACCTACAACTTGTTCACACATTTGCTTTATTCCAATGTGTTAAGTAGTTACAAAAATTTCACTGAGTCAATAAAAGTATGTCATTATAGAATTTGTTGTGTTTATCACCTTGCTCATTTCACATACTTGTAAATTAGCCACTGTGCTGGAGATTTGAGGTGGAGCCATTAATCCGGATTACTAAACATTTGGATGTTATTGAAATATTCTAATAACTGTAAATTTACTAATATGTACTACAACATACAAACCTTTTAGTTTGACACTAAGAAGCTGCTCGTTTTTGGCACTTGGAATATCACGACAAAGCCCTTTGAGAGGAAGTGGCAATACTTGTGACGTTTGTGTCTGTTAGTTACAATAAATTTCAGATAAACTGTGAAATACATAATCATGACAAGCTACTATGTGATTCACGTAGACTTCCCACCCCCACCCACATTCAAATTCCAAGGTAGTATTTATATTGCTACAATAAACTTTCAGCACACTTAAAAATTAGAATTTTGAACTCATATAAATTTAAAACAAAGCAAAAGTAATAAATTGGTAGCCACCCCCTAAAGTTATGGTCTGTAGAAGACACTCTTAATCCCCAGTTGCAATGTATGTATCAGAGGAAGAGTATACTCCTGTTGTATGTATTCACTTGTGCATTTACTGGTATATGTGTATCACCATAGAGCTCCTCCCAATAATTCATTAATACCTATAAAATCAGCAACTGTTCCAAAAGTGGTAATTTCTATGAGAGCAAATGTTGACACAACTTATTTAACTTCCAGAGGACTATTTTAGATCAGATGGGTTGGAAATGGATATTTGGTAAATTCTGTTAGGGATGTGATGAATACACATATTAATGGTTCATTCTATACAAACAACACAAAAAGGATACATTTTCAATTGAAACACCTAATTTTTTTCACATTTGCTACATTCAGTGCTTGTGTTTAGAGATTAAAAACCGAAAGTCTGTAGACATTTATGACAACTGTGTGGAAAGTTAAAAGTCTGCAAAGTTTGGAAACAAATTAACACATTTCAGGATAAATGACTATTATTATTATTGTTATTATTATTATTCTGATCCATGCACAGCAATGGAACTTCTATACTACTACTACTACTACTACTACTACTATTACTCCTTGGTACTACAGTCCTTGTAGGGCTTTGGCCTACCAGACAACCTCTGGCCACTCTTCTCTGCTGACTGCCTTGGCTCTCCATCTTCTCACTCCCATTCTACTCAAGTCCTCTTGCACGCTGTCTAGCCATCTAGTTCTTGGTCTGCCCCTTATACTTACGACATCCACTGGGTTTTCCTTTGAAAACTTTTTTGACTGTGCTGTTCTCCACCATTCTTTCTACATGTCCCAACCAACACAGTCTATTACTCTTTATTTCAGTCACAATATCTGGTTTGTTGTACAACTCTCAGATCTCCTTATTATATCTGATTCTCCAAAAATTCCTATCATTCACTGGCCCATAGATTTTCCCAAGTATCTTCCTTTCCCATCTTAGCAACAACTCCTCATCGTTTTGTGTCATAGTCCAGGTGTCCAAACCATTCATACCACAGGTCTAACTACTGTACGATACACCATCAGCTTCAGATTCCTACTGAGGCTCCTTGCTTTAAACACTTTAACCAGTGCAAAGTAGCTCCAGTTACCAGCTGCAATCCTTGCATGTATTTCCTGTCTCTTAACATTATTTTCAGGGAACCAAGATATTTAAAGCTCTCACAGTGTTCATATTCTTTTCCATTCAAAGTTATGCTTCTTCCTCCTTCACTATATCTTTTCCTAGATGTTAACATATATTTGGTCATTGACTGATTAATGGTCAGCCCATCTCTGCACCATATCTTCCTACCTTTTCCAGCTTTTCTTCCAGGTCCTGTTTCCTCCTGGATAACAAATCAATATCATCAGCATACACAAGCTCCTGAGTCAGTCTATTAAACAGTGTTCCCCTAGGGTTGTTGCTTTGTGTCTTTCACATTACACTCTCCAAGGCGACATTTAACAGAATTGTGGACAGCAGCAGCAGCAGTAGTGTCTGCACATGCAAAAGCGAGACTGATAAAAGCTTGACCAATTACGCCCATAAGTGCCGCCTCCTTGTTGAATGGGTGGGGAGGGAGGAATGCTGTAAGTGGTTCTGGTAGCAACATGGACCTATCACAGGTGTCAGATATCGGCTAGTACTTACAGACCTCATCACTAGTGACACAGCCATGTGCAAGCTTTCACCGCAAGCTCTGGGAAGCAGCCACGCCCCCAGAGTGCGTCTCACATCACCTGGTGGCACCCTGTAACCACCGATCCGCTATAAACATGCGCCTGCAGCTCAAAACATCGATTATAATACATTAGCTTTTACTCCAGACTGTGCATGGACCCTATTATGGCCAGATCCATTGTATTTGTGAAACTGGGAACTTACATATGTTTTTACTGTGTGCATCTACTGTGTCACTTTCTTTCGTCCATAAATTGTGATAAGTATTGTAGCTTTACCCATCAGTTTTAAAAGAATATATCGGTCTCCATTCTGAAAAGTAGAGTACTTCTTAGCAGTATGCTGAGTAATTTGGTATCAACACAGCGATTGTCATCAGTAAGTCTGATTATTTCAAGAATGTATACAATTATCTGGCAGTTTAACTGAAACAAAACGTGAGAGCTCCTTGCATCATCGGTTGCAGCTGAGTTTACAGTAAATTACAAAAACTCGGTGGAGAAAGATGGATGAGACTTTTCTTTACGCCATACACATCAGCACACAAAAATTTATTCAACTATTGCATATTAAATACTGTAATTACGATCGCTGTGTAACAACACTTACCATGTGTTCGAATGCGAGGGGAACGAACACTTGTGAGGTATGCGCCACACCAAGTGAGATCAGGTGCGCAATGTCCTGCGTGTAGTTTGCCAGGTGCTCCAGGTAGACCGAGTAATCAGCCTCGAATTCTGCACAACAAGACAAATAACATACTAGTGGAGAATCGAGTGGAACAGATTTCTGCAGGTGTACAACATTCACTTTCCGCCTCCACCAGCTCACAGAGCCTATGAAAGCAGATTTTACTTTTTGAAATTAGTTCAATCTACACTGTCAGAAATGGTAAGAGTTACAGCGTGGAGAGCTTGGCGGAACGTTACCAAACTCATACACCAGCCGACCGACCAATGAACAAGATCAGTTCCTCTCCACGGAACCAGGAAAACGGCCACAAGATTCAATACAACGACACACAGAATATTGGCGCCCACAACGACCAACAACACCACAGCTGTCGAACTACACGACGTACTGGACAGCAACAGCATGGCGAGGAAAATGTACTGCCTAAAATTACGTCACCGACCAGGGCAGGTAACCGGAACATCAACGGCCACGAGGCAGAAGATACCGCTGGTCAAATTAACAGGGAATAAATTAAGTTAAACTCTACAGGAAGACGCCTGGAATCTTAATCGACTTGAAATACACACGTTGTTGCTCACGGGAATGTCCCAAAAGTGAGAACCAGGATCAAACGAAGAAATGTAAACAGCTGGGGCTTGATACTAGGTTAAGTGAGGACTCAAGTCTCATGTCCGAGATCGGTGGGTGACGAACTTCGTAGCACTCGCAAGCAGCACCTCACATTCCAACCGTGTGTGCCCGCCGGCAGTGGCTATGGCCCGACTCCGCGCGACGGTGACTTCCTAGCTGTCCCAAGCCAACCGACCGACTCGCCAGGCAAGGAAACGGTGAAAGGACCAAATATACGTTGGCCGATAAGACAACCGACCGAACGACCAACGAACGGTCGTCCCGCTCCAATCTCCCTCCGTCGGAGAGTTGATGGGTGTCGCCAGCGGTCGGCGAGCACTTTCTGCCGACGCCTCCCAGCGCTCTGTCCCCGAATCCACTGCTGCTGCATCCCGACTGCACTGCTGGTCCGTCTCCAACTGACTGCCATACACACGACGACTCGGAAATACTTTCGGTCACTCCAGAGATGGTAAGACAGTGCACTTTTCGATACGCCCTGCTGCTGCCGCTCACGGGCAGATAAGGCAGGCAGTTGGTGACACCAGTAAATGGTATAAGAAGACGAGGCGGCAGTAATAGGAGATGACAAACAATAAACGGCATGAACACGAGCCTTGCAAGGCTCAGTTAGTCACGGTATGTAGTTGTGATATGGACACAGACAAGATTCCAGAATTAGTTCATGATGTCCAATCTGGAGTTCTGTGGTTAACAGAAGTCAAATAATTGATTTCTGTTAACCGCAGAACTTCAGATTGGACATCATTGAATATAAGTGCTCTGTTGGTTCCTGTTCAAATGTTTCAAATGGCTCTAAGCACTATGGGACTTAACATCTGAGGTCATGAGTCCCCTAAGACTTAGAACTACTTAAACCTAACTAACCTAAGGACATCACACACATCCGTGCCTGAGGCAGGATTAGAACCTGCGACCGCAGCAGTTGCGCGGTTGCGGACTGAAGTGCCTAGAAACGCTCGGCCACAGCGGCCGGCTGGTTCCTATAATAAAGTGTACTTTAACCACGCTTGCATTTCGTGTTGTAATGAGAGGAAACCGGCTACCCACCTGTCATACCACCCTCTCCTCATCCAGGCAGCAACCACAAAACATTACAAGAGCGCTCAGACACAACAAGTGGCGCTGACTCTGATCAACAAGTTTTGTCTGCTTTTCATGTGTTCTCTGTCGCTCCAGGGGAGCTGTCGATACAGTGATTCTATTTCATAATTTGTTCTTTTTGTTGCCTGTTTTACAGGAGGGGAGCAGCAGAACTAACCTATTTCTCTTTTCAGGTGCTTTGCACATTGCATTTCTATTTGTATTTTCATATTTTGCTGTAACTTGTTAGCGTTAGAATGGCTGCCCCACCCCCTTCACCCCTTGTTCCTGCGCCTCAGCCATAGACTGCTCCTGCTCTCTAGAACTAAATCGGATTTTTCAGTTTCAGACCTAACAAATCGCCACATTGCTGTCTATTGTTGCTTGCTGCACAAGCTGCTTCGACTGCCCAACCGACCAACCAAAATTCCACCATTTCAGGACTTGGATGAAAAAGAAGAGCAATGGCTCGAATATCTCATCCAGTTCAACGCCCACTGTCCAGACCCTCGAATTCAAGGTACTGTGAAATCTTATTATTTCCTGTCTGTCGCGAGAACTCCTGTGTTTCGCTTAGTGCAAAACCTCTTCCTTAGGTCGTCTCCCGACGCACTCTCCTGTGATGAAGTAGTAAGTGCATTAAGTCAGTATAACGAACAGCGGATTCAGGTCGCAGCAGCCAGATTTCAATTCTTTCGCTTTAAGAAAAAGCAGGAACAGACGTACCGCCAGTGGTCTAGCGACACACTCTCACTAGGAAGTGTAAATTCAAGTGTAGTTGCGGCAACTTTTGTAGTCACATTGTGAGGTAATGAGCTGTGGCGCCCTGGACATATTCTACGTTCGGAGTTGGGGCGGCCGCACAGGACGCTCTTCAAAGCCGCGGCTCGCTAGCAGCCGCGTGGTGGCGCTCAGTAGCTGGACTGGAGCACGTGGTGCCGAACGTCGGCCGGGGTCCACGCGTGGTGCGGCTGGGAATTCCATGTTGCCGCTGTGACGAGGACAGTGCTTTGTGTCGATGAAGGAGAAGTCTCTGCTGGGAGTGTCAAAGATGGCGGACTTTTTGAAACCGTAATAGCAGACATTTCACAGTTCGTGTAGAAATTAACAGTAGCCAGTTGAATCATGATTCCTCAAAAAGAAACATGTTCATTACCATTATTTGCACGACGATTCTGATGGTGTAATCAGATTTTCAGTATATTTATTACTTTAAAGTAATTACGCAAGTAACACCCAGCAACGAATTTCCAAAATCTAAACGGTTCATCCCATTTCTCCGATCTACGTGTCTTTAGAAAGCTATTAGTGTAAACCTAAATTGGTATGAATTACAGGCATGTAACTTGAACAGTACATAACTTATTGGAGGTCAATGTGGCCAATTAGTATCGAGCGCATCAGGACGTAAGTACTCCACAGTTACACGAAAAAACGGTAGCAGCATGCTTATAAATATATTGATTCATCTATGTCTTTGTTAATATCCGATATATGCTATCCATGAAGAAACTCGTCAATTATTTACTGTGTTTTAGAAAGCACAGAGACATTAGGCTACTGGCCTACCTTTTGTTCTATCCCTTTGATATATGTTTATTTGATTTGTTGATGTATCTAATAATGTGTGTTAGAGCGTGTTTATGGTCCAGCCGTAGGAATATTTATTTAATTTCAAGTTATTTAAATGTAAATCCAGTATTTCGTGTGTATTTAAATATTTTTGTGAGTGTACGTTGGATTGCAGACTTGGAGGGAGCGCTCTAGCCAATCACAGCACTCGTAAATGGTGAGACAGTTGGGAACAGGGGGCAGTTCTGGAGAGGACGGCACCCGACACGGGAGTGGCGCAGGACGGAAAGTGCTGGACACGGCGGCGCGACGGACCCGGAGTCGCAGAGAGGCTTAAAGAGTGTGGAGCGGTTTGAGCGTGGTCGCGACAGACAGAAATACTTCGGAGTGCCGACTTGTGGACTTGTGAGATTTCCGTGCCTTCGACAGTGAAGACGTAATACGCGTTTCGAAGTGAATATCTCTCGAGCTATGTTGTCTTTCATAACTAATTACGTGCAGTAGGAATCTATTGTTTCCCCGTTATTCAACTTATATTTTATTTAATTGCTGTACCATCGACAACAATAAGTGTTTTGCAGAAATATACCACATTCTCAAAAGTACTTCTACTATCGTACTCATCATTTAAAGTCGTTAAGATAGTACCTGCAGATTTTATTTAATTGCAATCTTTCATTTATAAATTTGCGTGTTGCATTCATAATTTGCGATTGGCAAGTGATAGAAACCTTCGACCATTCGATTCACGTGTGGATTCCTATCGTATGTTGAAGACTCAGCAGGATTTGGCCTGTAATGCGGCAAGTGCGTATCCCAGTCCCTAGACGACGAAACCAGCCAAAACTTTTAATATTTCACCATTGAATCAGAGGGTGCGTAGTTTATTTGAATGCCCGCAATTGGGGGCTTGTCTGGGATTTGGACCCTGCAAAGTGATAATGTCTTTGCTGTCTGTTATTCATCGTACTATGCAAAGTGTAAAAACCTTTGCAAAACCAGTACAGAATTCTCTAGAGTAACCTCGTAGAAAACACAGTGTGAGATCGGGTTTTTCTTCCGCAAGTAGGTCTCTGGAAATAGTGAAATTACGCAGCAATTTTCACAATTAACACATGCTATCGATAGAGGTCCTAATCTATCACTTTAAAGGCAACTTGCGTGGGGGCTCAGAGTGTAAATAAGTTGAGTGCAGGGAACAGTAGCGGTTAGAGCATTTAACGGAAAGCAGTATCGGAGACGGTTGGAACAGGCGGTAACCGGCGGCAGCTACAATTACGTCAGGCGACTTCTCCAGAGGCGGACGCAGCTCAACAGCAGTACCAGGTCAGCTTCTTCGAGTACCCCAGAGCAGTCTTCAATGTATACTTCCACTACAACCGACGGCATCACCGTGGCAGAGGGAACCATCTCAGATCAGATAAGCGCTTGCGCAAATAGAGAGATAGTGCTTGTTTCTGGAGTTCTAGCTCCACTTATAGATCTTGCAATTATAAAACAGTCACCTAGTACGTGTAATTCTGAAAATGGAAGTGAGCAGGTTAGTCCGAAATCAGAGAGCGAAAGTGTACCTAGTAGGAATTTTGGCAAGGGGAATGAATGTGGGGGAAATATGATGTCTCAGCTAATGTAAATGATCCAGGGAATGGCATATAATATCAATACAGTCCGAACAGATATAGGTACATTGCAAACAGGTATAGGCACATTGCAAACAGTTGCGGATATAATTCGGTCTGATTTGGGTACAATGCGAACTGAAATAGGTTCCACTGTGAAAAAGGAAGTTGAAAAAATTATGGGTAACCTTGAAAAAGCAATTGATGATAAATTAAAATGAGTTCGAGTGCATATGGGGAAAATTATAGACGAAGTTGTAATAGTAAAATCTACAATCGAATCAGTGGAAATAGATCTTGGGGAAAACATGGATAAGATACAGACAGAACTTGGGAACAAGGTAGGCGACTGTATAAAAGCGCAAGATACTCATAAAAGCAATGTAAATTTAGCAATTGGTGACATTGCCAATCGTGTAGGTGATGGGGAGAAAGAAGTGGACAAAATTCAAGATAAAATAGAGTCCAGTATCACTAGTGAAAATGAATTTAAAAAACAAATGCGACAGATAAAAAATGATTTAAATTCGTTAGCCTCCCAACAAGCCACGGCGGTTATAAATATCCCTTGGGCAAATACCGGATCTGTGAAATGTTACACAGATGACAGAAGATATCGCCCAGTAAATTTATGGCTGCGTGTAGGGACGCTTTTGTTCGCCGCATGTTGGACGAAGCGAAAATAAAATACGTTAAACGGCATTTGGAGGGAGACCCACAGTCTTGGGCAAATGTTAGATGCGGTTAGTGCGAAGAGTTCGAAAAGTGATTTTTGAACAAATTTTGGAGCGAGGCTAAACAGACCCGGATGCAAAATGAATTCTTAAAGGGGCTGAGTTACAGGTACGGTAATGGGACAATGAGAGATTTTTGCAAGCTTGAGTTTTAACGAAAATCACCACCTTAAAAAGGCGATTACCCGAAGATTTGCAGTGGGATCTTGTCTGTAGTCCATGTGATTCCGTGGACGAATTTCTAGAATTTGTGGAAAAATTAGAGAGGGCTTTGAAGTTCAAACCACAGAGCAGACCGGGTGGTAGTTATCAAAATGGGAATCCAAATAATCACCACAAAAATAATAATCGTGAGAGAAATCAAAGGAATTCTCAGGGAGATAGTAACTGGAATGAGCAGAATGGTCGGAGAACGGACAGGAGTGATAACTTCCTTGAACGGTATCCGAGTAAAGAACGCAGATTTGATAGGAGAAATTCGCGCGAAGTGCAGTCGCGTAACAGCCGGTCGGGAAACTGATGTTCGCCACATCTCAGGTCCGAGGATTGCGATCTAAACAGGTGACGAAAAGGACTGGAGATAATGGTAATGGTAGAAATGTTGACAGGTTTGGAGAAAGGCAACAAATATGTAGTATGGAGTATGCTAAAGAGGAAGGCTATATAGGTGGCTATTTCAATAAAAGCAGGCGCGAACGGCGGAAGCATAGATTTGTGAGAGATTTCAGTAAAAGTAATGGGAATAAATTAGCTGGGTATGATGTAAGTTGCGAATGTGTAATGAATGAGTGCGTGAATGGTGATGAATGGAAAGATTCAGTGGTTCAAAAAAAAGTTAAATAGGAGATAAATTTAGTGAAAACAAATCGTGTGGAGAGTTCTAAAGAGGTATTAGCAAATAGCAGCAATTGCAGTAAGGAAGGTGTTGTAGTACCAAGTGTTTGTGAGTCAGCGAAAAGCGTCGATGTTAGTGAAGGAGGCGTAGCTTTGGTTTCGCCAGCTGCGAGTGAGGGTGACTGTGTTTCGGCGGAAAACGTCGATATTACTAAGGGAGGCGTAGCGTTGGTCTCACCAGCAGTTGAAGTTAAAAATGTATTGGAGGAGGTAGATGATTTCTGTATAAAGGAAAAGAGTAATGATAATTTATGTAGTGATGTAAAAGCTACTGGCATTGATAGTTCGGAGGAAGGAATTTGCGCGTTTCTAGTCACGAATGAAGGCGAAACGGAACTTATTGATGAATGTGTGGATCTTCAAATGTTTGTCAGAGTGTGAATGTGAGAATGTATGTAAAGTAGGATCGGTTGTTAATCTGGATGAAAAGTGTGTAAAATGGTAGTGTGTGCTGATTTTTGTCCGATCACAGCGGAAGCTAGGAAGTCTGGAAGCCCCAAAACTGTACAACAAGGTAGCAGCAATGTGTGTAATGTATTGGCGGAGGATAAAGTTCTGTATGGTTCACGTAAAGTTAATTTGGTCGACTGAGGAAATTAAGGTTTCTGGTGTGAATTTGTAGCGATTTAAACGGTGTATCAGTAGATAATGTTGCTGAGATGGATATTTATGGTGATGATGGCTTAGGCATCATGTATTATTTCAGGAAGATGAAGTGTTTACAGTGAATTGATGTGTAATTTTGCTGAAGCTGCAAGTGTCGATAATTTGGAGGGGGAAAAATAGTAAAGTTGTGCATGCTGTGGGTAGTGAACCAGCGAAAGGTGTAGAAAAAGTAACAGAAAATTTAGAGAGGGCTGAAGTAAATAGTGTGGATGACGATAGTTTGTGTAATGAAGTTCGTACGGATTGGTATATGAAGGAGGAGTGTGGTTTTTGTGTGACTGATTGGCGTTGGTGCGGCATAAGAGTAACTATGACCCAATGAGGGAGAAATGGTTGCTCATCATCCTAGCTCATTTGCTGCCAGCGATCCTGAAGTGATGTCACAACATTTCAACATCTGGTTACCTGGGAGTCATGAAGACTGTGGACCAAACTAGACGGACCTATAACTGGCTACGTCTCTGCAGATCCATTAGACACTATATGAGCCACTGTAAGGAATGTCAGCAATGAAAGTACAGTCGTGGACAAAACGAGCGAGACCCCTCGCCTTTTCGTCATGCTGATCCGCACAGCTTTAAAGTCTGCTACACAGCATAACAGGCAAGGTGACGAAGTGCTACCAACATACTATGCACAGGCGTGAAATTGAAAAACCATCAGAACTTTGTCAGACTGTTTTCAATCATGTGTAAGACTATATTAACGCTGATTAGTCTGTTAATCACAACACGTAAATATAAGATATAAATGAAAGAAGAAACGCTAATTAGTATGAACTGTACTAATTAAAATGAATTTCAGCTTATCGATATAACATAACTGATTTAGTAAGACAAAGTACCCCAGATCGTTACGAATTAGCAAAATGTTATGCGCATTCGGCCGCGAAACGGTCTGTGTCAACGTTCAGACCAGTCATATCGGATTACCATTGCTGACCTACCATGAAAGTGTGCAAATTTAGCAATGCATGAAGATTCATAACGAAATTCAGTTAAAAATCGTTCATTGCCACACTTAAGTCATTTCAGTTATTGACAGAAGCGGAAAAAGTAGGCAGTAACAAGTATGAAATTCTACAAGAGTTTCATATTGACATCCACAGGGCGCCAGTACAGAATAACGGTAGCAATAAAACGTATTGGGGGCGCGAGAATTTCTTAAAATAGCTTTACTGATAGTCTATCTGCCTCCATCGAGATTAGAACATAAAACAAACCAGACCTCCCTTGCAGCAGCAAACACCTTTCACTATGCTAGCGAACAACCCAGGCAAACAGCCCTCTGTTATTACCCCAGACATGAATAAGCCGGTAATTTTGCAATAAAATGGCAAAATGATCTGCAGTTTCTGTTGCATAGAGCTTTCTGGACTGAAAAACATGAATTTTCTACCTTTATGACACTACTTATGTGACAATCATTCGAAATAACATAATACTGTTATTAGCGAGTAAATTTAGTACGATAAATCTGCACCACCCCAGGAAATAATAAAACGTATTCTACAATGTTTCGAATTCTCCATTAGACTCGCCACAGCCAGAAAACGTTCATTAGCCGAAGTGTTTTTAAGCTAGCTAGCAATGAGAATGCTCGTACTTCTAAAACGCGGTGGCATTAATACTGGGATCTGAATTACCATGTGTATAGGCAAATGGATTTTATTTGCATTCCTGTAAACGTGATTTGGGTCGAAAGCGCAGCTTCGATTAATATGCTCATGTATCGACTGCAACTAGAGCATTTCGATTAAAGAGTAGGAGGAATTATTTATGCGGCGCTCATCTTCAGTAACTGTCGCAGTAGCTATTTTCGTTGTTAGGATTTCGTCACCTACATCGGTAAAAATTAAACCCTACTAGTCTCACTTTCTTGACCGTCTATCTGTACACCCAACCTTTAAAATCTGTTATCTAAATATACGGCCGTTTATGTAAAGAATACTTACGCGAAAGGTCAAAATATGGCTCTAAGAACTATGCAACCAAACTGCTTAGGTCATCAGTCCCCTAGACCTAGAACTACTTAAACCTACCGAACCTAAAGACATCACACACACCTGTGCCCGATGTAGGATTTCAACCTGCTACTGAAACAGCCGCGTGGTTCGTGACTGAGGCCCCTAGAACCGTTCTACCACCGCACCCGCCGAAACCCTATTCACCTCATGTATAATGATAATATATACTGTCTAGTGAGGATACACAGTATTCGCCAGCAACTCAGATTGTTTGATCACGGAAGAATTTCATACTTGTTACTGCCTACTTTTTCCGCTCTGTCAATAACTGAAATGACTGAAGTGTGGCAATGAACGATTTTTAACTGAATTTCGTTATGAATCTTGTGTTATGATTAAAACACTAATCAGCGTTAATATAGTCTCACACATGATTGAAAACAGTCTGACAAAGTTCTGATAGTTTTTCAATTTCACGCCTGTGCATAGTATGTTGGTAGCACTTCGTCACATTGCCTGTTATGCTGTGTAGCAGACTTTAAGGCTGTGCGGATCAGCATAACGAAGAGGCGAGGGGTCTCCCTCGTTTTGTCCACGGCTGTACATGCTACAATTGCGTCCAGTATATCTGGTACCAATCGCTACTGCAGCAGCGCCATTACACCAAACTGGAGGTCGACAAATGGGAATCGATGGATAATAGTCTGTACCCTGCATGCAAGCTGTGTCAAATGCCGAAGCTCTGGAAATTGCAAAATTTCTCGTAGAAGACGTCATTCTAAAGCACAGACAATCCTGTGTGATGATTTCTGATCGTAAAAAGATATCTAGTCGAGGCTAGTATCAGAAGTAGTTTCATGTTGTGACATCACCCACAGGATGACAACTGCCTATCATCCACAGAGAGACGCTCCCGCGAATGCTTTAATAAGATGTTGGCAGATATGTTCTTAATTTATGCTGATGTGGCGACATTCGAATTCAACAAAGTGAAGCGAGACTCTGCAAGTTTCACACTGTTCTTACTGCTCCACAGTCGCAAGGCCAAGGCGACAGTGGGTACACTGTTCAGTCAGATACGTTGGGCGACTGCGTGAGACACCTCACTGCACGAGCGAGGAAGCTGGTGAGCTGGCTTGCATACGGACACCGAACGCTGACAAGAATGCCGGTGGTGGTATAATGCCATGTGTCACCTAATGAAATACAGCCCAGGAGACTATGTATGGATTTTTACGCGTTTGTAACATAGTCCATGTCCTCCGCATGAAGACGTACTACAGGTCAGAGACGCAGATCGACGATGGGATGTTCAAGGAAACCGAAAACCAAGACGACGAACGTGAAGCTTCCATAGTAAGAGTTACCTTTGATGCTCATCATAGTGAAGAGAATGTAACAGCTCGACCAGGATGTGAGAATCCATCATTATTGCCTTTCAGAAGACCAGTGACAAGATCTAGAGCCAAGGTGCACTAGTCGGTTCCAATGTGAAGATCTGAAACAGCATGTTGCTCTTTCTCCATAGAGGGGCCAATGCTACAAATGGACTCTCACAAATTTTTGGGAAAACACAGTGTACATAATTCTCTACAGTAAATGGCCTAACACCATTGATAAATATAAACTCTCTACAGGAATCTGTTGCTAAGGCAGAATATTCAAAATCTCTGGGCGTATACATTTATGAGAAGTTGAATTGGAAAAAAACACATCCACGATCTGCTGGAACAGTTAGGTTTAACTACTTATGCTATTAGGGTTATTGCTAATTTTGGTGATTCATTCACTTCTTTCATATGGCATCATATTTTAGAGTAATTCATCATTAAGAGAAAAAGTATTCATTATACAAAAGCATATAATCATAATAATAGCCGGAGCGCGCCCAGGATCACCTTGTAGACATTTACTTAAGGAACTGACGATGTTCGAAGTACCTTCGCAAGACGTATATTCACTAATGAAATTTCTTATTAATAATCCATCCTAATTCAAACGTAATAGGGAAGTGCATAGCTACAACACTAGAAGGATGTATAATCTTCACTGTTCTCTGTTAAATCCAACTTCGACATAAAAGAGGTTGAAGTATGCTGCCACAAATATCTTTGGTCATTTGTCAAATAGCATTAAAAGTTAGCCAGCCAATATTTAAAAACCAAATTAAAAGAGTTTCTGAACGGCAACCCCTTCTACTCAATAGACGAATTTCTAGATATAAAGGAATAACTGTAAAAATAAAATAAAACAAAACAAAAATAGTAAAAAATAAAAACGTGTGTGATGAAGACTTACGTTAAACTGACATGTTCCACATCACTACAAAGTGTCGTGTTCATTATCTTTGGAACAAGTATTAATGCAATGTAATGCTAGCACCACTAGCTGGCATGTTGCCAGTCGCTGGGCCCAATATGACGTATTTATCATTTCTGGAAAGTTCTTGAACTATCTTATTTTTGTAATGTTTCTACATCTGAAATGTTCGATGGTTGCACAGATACTAGCTTTCCGGAATGTTCAAAGTTTGTGTAAATAGCTGTGCTCTCCACCAAGGGGGATCAGTTCCGTTCTGACTCGATATTGGTGTTCTTAATGAAAATGCTTCAGGGCGAAATGTTGTCTTTCATTAACGACCCAGCTTTCGGATTTGGGTTTCAGTGTGGTTACAACTTGCAAAATTTTAGTCAGTTTCTTTCTTTCGGATTTAGATTTGAGTGTGGTTACGATGTGACAATTGTAGTCAGTTTCTACATCATAAAGCTGATTTTACGTAGTAGGATGCCGTCTATAAACACGCCTTAACGCCAAGCGATCGACTGTGTGGTTACTTATATAGCCTGTCACCTTAACGTAATTTATAACAATGTCTACAGCGAGTGCACAGTCGTTTGCCAACAGCAACAGATGCACTTTCTGTACCAGAACGTGACCGCACAGTCTCAGATAACATTAATGACTTGCAAGCAACAATGTCATGAGAAGCAGTGCAAGCAGCAGTCATCAGAAGCAGTGCCAGTAAACACGAGCATCAATACCGTAAATGTGCAAGCTGAAATACATACATAAATCTATAAATGGGTGGTCTGAAACAGCCTGAAAATCTTGTAAGAGTTTTGCAGGGAAGGATGTATCGAAATAATTCTTAAGGAAGAAGTTCGATACTTTGCACCATTTGCGAGTTTTACAGCATTGAAGTTAGCCAATCAAGTTGTTGCGTGCGCTAATTCTGGCATATGCGCACGATAAAGTGCGGTAATGCATATACATCTTTTGAGTCCATGAGTTACCACTTGTTCAGTTCTCATTACCAGGTAAAATGCGCCTCTTTCGTAAGCATGACCTCGCAAATTGCGATTGTGTTTCAGTATCACTTGTAGAATATTTCAGAACAAATGAAAATTTGTTCCAGGCTGGGACTCAAACCGTGATGTCCCGCTTTTCGCAAGCATTCCCAAAGAAAAATTGTGACAGACTATACAGGGTGTTACAGAAGGTACGGCCAAGCTTTCAGGAAACATTCCTCACACACAAAGAAAGAAAATATGTTATGTGGACATGTGTCCGGAAAAGCTTACTTTCCATGTTAGAGCTCATTTTATTACTTCTCTTGAAATCACATTAATCATGGAATGGAAACACACAGCAACAGAACGTACCAGCGTGACTTAAACACTTTGTTACAGGAAATGTTCAAAATGTCCCCCGTTAGCGAGGATACATGCATCCACCCTCCGTCGCATGGAATCCCTGATGCGCTGATGCAGCCCTGGAGAATGGCGTATTGTATCACAGCCGTCCACAATACGAGCACGAAGAGTCTCTACATTTGGTGCCGGGGCTGCGTGGACAAGAGCTTTCAAATGCCCCCATAAATGAAAGTCAAGAAAGTTGAGGCCAGGAGAGCGTGGAGGCCATGGAATTGGTACGCCTCTACCAATCCATCGGTCACCATATCTGTTGTTGAGAAGCGTACGAACACTTCGACTGAAATGTGCAGGAGCACCATCATGCATGAACCACATGTTGTGTCGTACTTGTAAAGGCACATGTTCTAGCAGCACAGGTAGAGTATCCAGTATGAAATCATGATAACGTGCTCCATTAAGCGTAGGTGGAAGAACATGGGGCCCAATCAAGACATCACCAACAATGCCTGCCCAAACGGTCACAGAAAATCTGTGTTGATGACTGATTGCACAATTGCGTGCGGATTCTCGTCAGCCCACACATGTTGATTGTGAAAATTTACAATTTGATCACGTTGGAATGAAGCCTCATCCGTAAAGAGAACATTTGCACTGAAATGAGGATTGACACATTGTTGGATGAACCATTCGCAGAAGTGTACCCGTGGAGGCCAATCAGCTGCCGATAGTGCCTGCACACGCTGTACATGGTACGGAAACAACTGGTTCTCCCGTAGCACTCTCCATACAGTGACGTGTTCAACGTTACCTTGTACAGCAGCAACTTCTCTGACGCTGACATTAGGGTTATCGTCAACTGCACGAAGAATTGCCTCGTCCATTGCAGGTGTCCTCGTCGTTCTAGGTCTTCCCCAGTCGCGAGTCATAGGCTGGAATGTTCCGTGCTCCCTAACACGCCGATCAATTGCTTCGAACGTCTTCCTGTCGGGACACCTTCGTTCTGGAAATCTGTCTCGATATAAACGTTCCGTGCCACGGCTATTGCCCCGTGCTAATCCATACATCAAATGGGCATCTGCCAACTCCGCATTTGTAAACATTGCACTGACTGCAAAACCACGTTGGTGATGAACACTATTCTCTTGATGCTACGTACTGATGTGCTTGATGCTAGTACTGTAGAGCAATGAGACGCATGTCAACACAAGCACCGAAGTCAACATTACCTTCCTTCAATTGGGCCAAATGGCGGTGAATCGAGGAAGTACAGTACATACTGACGAAACTAAAATGAGCTCTAACACGGAAATTAAGCGTTTCCGGACACATGTCCACATAACATCTTTTCTTTATTTGTGTGTCAGGAATGATTCCTGAAAGTTTGGTCGTAGCTTTTTGTAACACCCTATATAACAGAGACAACACTATAGTTCTTTGGAAGTGAGAAACTAAACATAAGCGAGCAAAAGCTACGTTTTTTCGGTCGGAGGAAACGAAAGCCTCTGTGAGACTGCTTGAATTTGCACGTGAGACGACCTGATTGGCTAACTTCAATGCTAATTAGCTGAAAAACGGCGCAACGCATCGAATTTTCTCTTAATAATTATTTCTCAGAACAACCGCCTCTGAAACACCCTTTCAAAATTTTCAAACTGTTTCTGACCATCCTACATACATAAAATAGATGTATGTGTGTGTGTTCCATATCTCTTCCTAAGCCACTGGATTGATTTCAGCCTAACTTGGTACACATAATTCTGTGGTCTGGAAACAAATACTGCGGGGTATGAAACACCTCGCTCCACTAGGGGTGAGAACGAAAAGGACTGGTAATGCTTGACATCTAGGCTGACTTAGTGACTGGTGTGTTGTGTGGATAGCGTCAGAATGGGTTCCAGAGGCTATACATGCCGATGGGCATAGCTGAGCTGAGAGATGGAGGAGGTGAATAGGAGGAGGGAGGATAAGGAGGTGGACAGAGAAAGATGGTGGAAGAGATGAACAGATTGAGGGGTGAGAGGGAGATGGCCAGAGAGAAGGGAGAGGAAGTGATAGACAGACAGAAGAGGGAGGAGATGCACAGAGAGGGGGAGATGTAAAGGTGGGCAGAGAGAATGGGTGGAAGGAGATGGGCAGAGAGACAGGGAGGAGAAGATGGACTAATAGAAGCCTGGAAAAACAAATAACCAAACAAAGCCGAGTTCTCTGTTGGCAAATAAATAAACTAAATTTGCCAAACCCCAGTGTGCTTTGTAATCCATATTAAACTGTCTCTAAGAATAAGGGGTTTATTCTTAATTTTCATGTTCCCTGTTCTTCTGGGGTTAATGTTGTGTAGTGAACCATATAACCTCAAGGCATGAGTGTGTCAGGGCACTACATGGCCTGAAAGCTCTATCAATTTCGTAAGAATGGCTCTGAGCACTATGGGACTTAACATCTGAGGTCATCAGTCCCCTAGAACCTAGAACTACTTAAACCTAACTAACCTATAAACACCACAAACATCCATGCCCGAGGCAGGATTCGAACCTGCGACCGTAGCGGTCGCACGGTTCCAGACTGTAGCGCCTAGAACCGCTCGGCCACCACGGCTGGCAATTTCGTAAGAAAATGGCAGCAGCTTTCTGCACTTTCGCCATTTCCACAGTGACGTTTCGGAGCTTTGCGTAGAAGTTTTGTCCACATGCAGTCTACATAAATTCACATCACGCAATAACTTTAATTCCTGATATCTACCATACCTTCATGTATAGTGTATGGCGTGCACACTCCTGCTTTTTAACACAACAGTTGTGACCACAGGGCTGTATTGATACGTTACTGGTTGGACGACTACTTAGGCACGCTATCGCATCTCGACTAGCCCGCTAAATCATCCGATCATATTCTCACAGAAGATGTCTGGGACAGGCATGTGAAACCTAGCAGTCAACATCGCAGAAATTTGGAAGCTCCGTGGGATGTAGCGAGTGACTCCAGCTGGAAACGGTCGTTCTGGACAAACCTGTCAACTCCCTGCGCCGTCGAACGTAGGCCTTCATCAGTGGTACGGGCAGTGTACTGTACTGCGGTATTGGGGCGATCGCTACTCGGAGGTCACTAATATTTTGTCTGATGTCCTGAACTGACATCAATAGAAGTTTGTCCTCAAGATTAGTGTTGATTATTGCTCTTTTCCTCTCGTGTGCTTATTAGTTAGTTCTAAGTTATTGTTTCTTATATTCTTTGATTAGGAGAGAGTCGTCAGCTTCGACACAACCCCCAGTCACCTACATGTCCATTGTTCATTATCACAGGTGAGATTTTCTTGACAGTATACATTAACGAGCACATCACACTTTATGTGACATTAACAGACTTGCTCAAACATTCTCGAGTTATCAGGCGAGACCTGCCGTCATGTTGTCGCAACATTTGGGCAATTTTCTCACTCGCCATGCTCAACTGAAGCGACCAATAGGAAACTCATCGAAAGCTGCATCAAGACAACGGCACAACTTGGCTCACAACTCGAGAAGACTTCATCACAGGAATTCGCCGAGAAAACCTGCAACCAAAGGAACATACAAATGCGATACTCACCACTTTTGTTCAGGTGCTGCTGACGAAAATTCCAGTCGTGCTGGTCGGCACATCCTCTCCTGGCACTTACAGCTTTCATGATTTGGCGAAGAGCGCGCAGTAACTGCGAGAGAACAGGGCGTCTCAGGTGATCCGTTGCTAGTGTTTCTTCGTTCCAATCCGTATCGTCCAACCTTTCAAAATAAAATGGAGAGTCACTTGCTGTGGCAAATGTTAATCTAAAACAAACATTTTGACGAGGTGACTCGATACAGCTGTCAGAATTGGAACAAATACATGTTTGCCATCAGATGTACAAATTTATCAGATTTTTTCTTTATCCTCTGCCGGTTTCTGTCGTAGCGACCATCTTCACAGGAAGACTATGTCAACAAAACAAACGAACAATGTGTACGCTAGATAAGAGAAATGAGTTGTCAAGTTGAACAACCTAAACATGAGGAAGTACTTATGAGAGAGCTGTACCTTAGATGGATATGCAATTCAACTTTCCACAGGATAAACTGAAAACCACTACTCTTCAAATGTCTACGGAACGACATATAACAGTCCATGATCAGAATATCAACCGTAATTGACTTCACTATGATAAAACGAATCGATCATTAACATACCAACGCAAGGACACCTCTGTTTATATAAGTACCTCAAAGAACTTTTTCATATACCAGAAATCTAGATACCTTATAATACTCGGTTTGTGTTACACACAAAGATATACATTCACAAGCGGCGACATCGTCGCGAAAAACACAGTGACCCGTATATTGAACAAGTTTCCTTTAATTTCCGTCTATGGTCACAATTTTTTTCCTGTTTAACGGATTACCGGTTTCGATCTTTAATGACCATCATCAGATCTGCAGCAAAAATGGGATGAATATAAATACACTCGCAAACTGCATACAGCTTAAGAAGTGTACATAGAGCATATTGAAAAGTAGTGCTGACAAAATTTACATTTGTGCCCTTTAAATGTAAAGAGGCATACCTGTCTCATAAAATCAAAGTCCTAATGCACTGGACCCATAGTAGATAGTCAACTATTAAATGCGGAATCAGCACCAGCATCGTCAAATACATACAAATCACATCACATGCACAAGTCATGTTGTCAGTAAAACTACTGTTTGAAACTAGCTGCCATGGAGTAGCTACCAGATGTCGCTAATGTCAGCATACACTGTTTTTCAATAATTAATTGAAACAGCGAAAATAATAGGGGGGATACCATAGTTAAATTTTTTTTTTTTTACTTTATTGTTATTTTAAAACCTGTACAATTCAGGTAGGCTGGCAGCGGCACACTACGCCGCTCTTCAGCCATAGCGTTTTACAAGAGTATGAAACATGGTGAATGACAATGAACAAAGTGACGGGCAAAAGAGAGAGGTCACAGAGACATAAAAAACACGGAGTCGTTCACAGGTGACGATAACAACACGGAAAACACGTTGGCACGGCGCACAAAACACTGGTGAGTCCGACGGCACAAGTGAACGTAGGAGTGGGACGGCGGACACCAAAAACACTATATGACGACACACACACGAAGCACAAAAGGCGACGATCTCCGGCGCGCGAACCATAGTTAAAATCTGTAATAAGCTTATAAAGTGTAAAATTGTTACAGTAGTAAAAAGCAATAAAAAGAACACGACAAAAGTAATATTGTTAAAAAGACGAAGAGTTAAAAACAGTGGTTGACATGTGCTCTAGGGCCAATATTCTAGGCAATAACATAAATATTAAACACAGTTGATATTGCACCGGGTAATATAAACAACATAAAACAAATCGCTAAAGGAGTCATAAATGAAAGGAAATATAGTGCTGCACATAATCAGCGCCCCCTGTTAGCGCTAACTCTAGAATTCCGCACAGGCGGGAAGTGGTTGGAGGCACGTGACCGGCAGAGGGCTCCTCCTACCCTGCGGTACTTCGTTGCAAGCAGAGAATGATAAAATACCATAAAAGTGGATGATTTACATTATCTGAGTAGTGCAGTCAATGAAATGAATAAAGAAGGAACAAGAACCTACTAGAGTCATGCGTAAAACGTATGAAAACAAAGTAAATGTGTGACATACTCAATACTAGGAGAACTTATGAACACACTATAAACAACAGAGGCGTGGAGTGACTAGGACCCCTCCCATTCCCCTCCTCAATCCCTGCGCTGCCAGAGGTGTCTGCGCTATAATGCACACCCAACAGCTGAGTGCCGCGAGGCCCCCACCTGCCCGCATTGTAGGCAAGCACACTTCCTCCGGCAGTGCCCTAAGCTTCAATCCCCTCCCTCCTGCAATACCTGCAACCTCCCCCATCCCACCTACTCCCAAAAGTGTAAAGCCCGACCACCTCCGACCACTCCTGAACTCACCGTCCCCTGGACGCCCCCACCCCTCCTGGCAATTCCCTTTGTCCCCCTCCCCCCCCCCCGCTGAGGACATCATCAGGTTCCTCATCATCGTCCTCCAAAATGTTCATCCCTTTCAGCGCCCCCACACCACTGCGTGGATGCCTTTCTCCTCAATGAAACCTTCCTCCAACCCCACCACTCCATCCACAAATCACCCTATCTCCTCCACCGCTGGGATAATCCCCTCCCGATTGCGCGTGGCGGAGTTGCCATTGGTCACCACCGCCAGATCCCCGTTAGGCTCCAACCTCTCCTTCCCGACCCCACCGAACGCTTGATCCTTAGTCTCTTCTTCCCCGGCCTTACCGTTACCTGCGCCACCATCTATGTCCGCCCCAATGCTCCTATTCCCTTCGACTTCCTCTCCCACGTCGATCGTACCTTTTCCTCCTACGTGATCGCCGCCGACCTCAACATCCATAGTCGTTCCGCTGCCCAGTTACGGCGATGGCATCGGTTCCTCTCCACCCTTCAAGGTGACCTCGTCCCCATCCCCCGGCATACCCGTCCTGAATCCAACTCCACTCCTGATGTTATCCTCTCCTCCCCCAACCTCCTTGGCCGCATAACGGTGGATGTCCTGGAGCCTATTGGTAGCGACCATCTCCCTGTCCTCCTCACCGTTTCAGACGGTCGTCGCCCTCGCCCCGACCCTCGTACTGACCCTCCCCCCAAGTATGTCCACGACTATTCCCGAGCCGACTGGAATGCTTACCGGGATACCCTTTCCACCCAGGTCGATAGCCACCCTCTCACCTACCACCACCCTGACGATGTCACCCAGGCCCCTCTCTTTCTCCAGCGGACCTTGTCTGAGGCCGTGGAGGCCCACGTTCCTACTGTCGCCATCCACCCCCACCGTCCTACCTTACCCCCACAGGCCGTTCTCCTCCTCTGTGAATCCCGTCGTCTCTACCGTGCCTTCCTCCGCACGCGTCACCCGGACACACTACGACGCCACCGGCAACTCCAGCGACACGTTCGTAATTTGCTCGCGGCTAAGAAACGCCGGGACTGGCGACAGACATGCACCCGTTTAAATGCAACCCTACCAATCAACTCGTCCAAGTTCTGGTCGGCCTTCCGTCGCCTTACCGGAACTAAACCCTCCCCCTATTATCCTCTTCTCCATGATGATCACCCTTTCCCTGACTCCCTTAGTAAGGCCAATCACTTTGCCTCCTACCTCTCCGATGTATTTTCCGTTCCCGATGATCCCCAGTTCGATTACTCCCTCTTCCCGGATATCCGCGATCGAACTGACACCTCTTCCCCTCCCCTCGCTCCTGGCTTCCAGTACTTGGACAACATTACACACACGGAACTCAATGCCCCTATCACTACACAGGATCTCATTGCTACCCTCCGCACAAAACGCAACACCGCTCCTGGTCACGATCGTGCCACCTACCGTCACCTTCGTGAAGCTCCTGTCTCTTTCCTCTCCACCCTGGCCAGGCTCTACAATGTAGTCCTGTCCACCGGTTACTATCCCGACCTGTGGAAAACCTCCCGTATCCTCATGTTCCTTAAACCTGACAAACCGCCGTCCGCCGTCTCCTCCTACCGTCCCATCAGCCTTACCTCGGTCTTCAGCAAGGTCCTAGAATCTATCCTCACCCGCCGCATCCACCAGCATCTCCGCCAGCACCGCCTCCTTCCCGTCACCCAGTGTGGCTTTCGGCCATCCTTCTCTTCCGACGATCTTCTCCTTCACCTCACTCATCTCCTTTCCGAACAGCTTAATTCCCGTCGCTCCGCCATCTTCCTCTCACTTGACCTCGAACGCACTTATGACCGCGTCTGGCATTCCGGTCTCCTCTTCAAGCTCCAAACCTTTGCCCTTCCCATTAACTACGTCCGTCTGATCGGTTCCTTTCTCTCCCGCCGTCCTTCCTATGTCACCATCCATAACACCGATTCCTACACCTTTTTCCCCTCCGCCGGTGTGCCCCAAGGCTCCGTCCTCTCCCCCCTTCTGTACCTTTTGTACACGGCGGACATGCCGCCGCCGTCGCCCCCCGTCCACCTCCTCCAGTTTGCCGATGACACCGCCTTCCTCGCCCTTGCCCCCACCCTGCAACGCTCCCAACGCCTTCTCCAATCCCATCTTGACCGGTTCACCGCTTGGTGCAACCAGTGGTTGCTCAAGGTCAATCCCTCCAAAACCCAGGCGATCATTGTAGGCAAAACCACCCCTTCCTTCCGCCTCCTTGATTTCTATCTCACCGTCTATGGCCGTCCTATCGCCCTCACTCCCACCCTTAAGTACCTTGGCGTCACCCTCGACCGTCGCCTCTCCTGGACTCCCCATCTCCAGACGATCCAAGCCAAGGCACGTTCCCGACTCCGTCTCCTCAAGCTCCTTTCCGGCCGCACGTGGGGTCTGGACCCCTCCACAATCCTCCACACCTATAAATCCCTCATCCGCCCTATCCTTTGTTACGCCCATCCAGTGTGGATCTCCGCCCCCCCTACCTTTTATAAATCCCTCCAAATCCTTGAACGCCATGCTCTCCGCCTTGCCTATCGCATCCGTCTCCCCTCCCCCACACGGATCCTGTATGATCTCATCCCCTTCCCCCACCTCCTCCTTTTTCTTGAAAGGATACGTATCCTGTACACCTCACGTAAACTTGATCCTCCTCACCCGCTCCTTTCCCCGATCCTCTCCCACCCCTGCCCGCTGCCGCGCCTGTATTCCCACGTCCCACCCGGTCTCCATCTCTCCACCCTCCATACCCTCTCCCAAGGTGGCTTCCGCCAGCTCCCTCTCCCTGATGATGTCCTCGTCCCCTCCATCTACCCCTCCTATCAACTTTGACCCTGCCCCGCCCCCCACTTCCCGTGTTCTTTCCATTCGGCACCCTCCCTCCCTTCTCTTCTCTTCCCTTCTTTTTCCGTCTCCCTGTCCCCTCCCTTCCCCCTCTTCCCCCGGGCTTCCTCTCCCCCTTCCTCCCTCCCCCCCTATCTCCCCTGCCCGTGGCATCTCTGCTCTCCCCTCTCGCTCTCCCACTCCCCTTCCTCCTCCTCCTCTCTTGGCAGGTCCCCGGACTCGCACACGTATAGTGAACATTCGCGTGCCGGAGATCGTCGCCTTTTGTGTCTCGTTTGTGTGACGTCGTATAGTGTTTTTGGTGTCCGCCGTCCCACTCCTACGTTCACTTGTGCCATCGGACTCATCAGTGTTTTGTGCGCCGTGCCGACGTGTTTTCCGTGTTGTTATCGTCACATGTGAACGACTCCGTGTTTTTTATGTCTCTGTGACCTCTCTCTTTTGCCCGTCACTTTGTTCTTTGTCATTCACCATGTTTTATACTCTTGTAAAACGCTATGGCTGAAGAGCGGCGTAGTGTGCCGCTGCCAGCCTACCTGAGTTGTACAGGTTTTAAAATAACAATAAAGTAAAAAAAAAAAAAAAAAAGGAGTGACTAGGACCCCTCCCGTTCCCCTCCTCAATCCCTGCGCTGCCAGAGGTGTCTGCGCTATAATGCACACCCAACAGCTGAGTGCCGCGAGGCCCCCACCTGCCCGCATTGTAGGCAAGCACACTTCCTCCGGCAGTGCCCTAAGCTTCAATCCCCTCCCTCCTGCAATACCTGCAACCTCCTCCATCCCACCTACTCCCAAAAGTGTAAAGCCCGACCCCCTCCGACCACTCCTGAACTCACCGTCCCTGTCCGTCCCCTGGACGCCCCCACCCCTCCTGGCAATTCCCTTTGTCCCCCTCCACCCCCCCCGCTGAGGACATCATCAGGTTCCTCACCATCGTCCTCCAAAATGTTCATCCCTTTCAGCGCCCCCACACCCTCCAGCAGATCTCCCTCGCCGCCCGTTCCATATTCCAACTCAAGATGTACGCCACCTACTCCAACAATCAGGCCCATTTCACCTTCTCCCGTCTTGACATCCTCGTCTAAATCCCTGTCATGGCGTGACAGCAACGTATCCTTTTCAACAATATCCTCTCCCTCTCCGCCAACAAGAACCTCTTCCTGCACACCCTTGCCACCCACTGCGTGGATGCCTTTCTCCTCAATGAAACCTTCCTCCAACCCCACCACACCATTCACACTTCGCCCTGCCTCCTCCACCGCTCTGATAATCCCCCCCCCCCGATTGCGCGTGGCGGAGTTGCCATTGGTCACCACCGCCAGATCCCCGTTCGGCTCCAACCTCTCCCTCCCGACCCCACCGAACGCTTGATCCTTAGTCTCTTCTTCCCCGGCCTTACCGTTACCTGCGCCACCATCTATGTCCGCCGTAAGGCCCCTATTCCCTTCGACTTCCTCTCCCACATTGACCGTACCGTCTCCTCCTTCGTGATCGCCGCCGACCTCAACATCCATAGTCGTTCCGCCGCCCAGTTACGGCGGTGGCATCGGTTCCTCTCCCCCCTTCAAGGCGACCTCATCCCCATTCCCCAGCACACCCGTCCCGAATCAAATTCCACTCCTGATGTTATCCTCTCCTCCCCCAACCTCCTTGGCCGCATAACGGTGGATGTCCTGGAGCCTATTGGTAGCGACCATCTCCCTGTCCTCCTCACCGCTTCAGACGGTCGTCGCTTCCGCCCCGACCCTCGTAATGACCCTCCCCCTAAGTATGTCCATGACTATTCCCGTGCCGACTGGAATGCCTACCGGGATACCCTTTCCACCCAGGTCGATAGCCACCCCTTCACCTACCACCACCCTGACGATGTCACCCATGCCACCTCCTTTCTCCAGCAGACCTTGTCTGAGGTCGTGGAGGCCCACGTCCCTACTGTCGCCATCCACCCCCACCGTCCTACCTTACCCCCACAGGCCGTCCTCCTCCTCTGTGAATCCCATCGTCTATACCGTGCCTTCCTCCGCACGCGTGACCCGGACACACTACGACGCCACCGGCAACTCCAGCGACACATTTGTAATTTGCTCACGGCTAAGAAACGCCGGGACTGGCGACAGACATGCACCCGTTTAAATGCAACCCTACCAATCAACTCGTCCAAGTACTGGTCGGCCTTCCGTCGCCTTACCGGAACTAAACCCTCCCCCTATTATCCTCCTCTCCATGATGATCACCCTTTCCCTGACACCCTTAGTAAGGCCAACCACTTTGCCTCCTACCACTCCGATGTATTTTCCACCCTCGATAATCCCCAGTTCGATTACTCCCTCTTCCTGAATATCCGCGATCGAACTGACACCTCTGTCCCTCCCCTCGCTCCTGGTTTCCAGTACTTGGACAACATTGCCCACACGGAACTCAATGCCCCTATCACTACACAGGATCTCATTGATACACTCCGCACAAAACGCAACACCGCTCCTGGTCACGATCGTGTCACCTACCGTCACCTTCAAGATGCTCCCGTCTCTTTCCTCTCCACCCTGGCCAGGCTCTACAATGTAGTCCCGTCCACCGGTTACTACCCCGACATGTGGAAAACCTCCCGTATCCTCATGTTCCTTAAACCTGACAAACCGCCGTCCGCCGTCTCCTCCTACCGTCCCATCAGCCTTACCTCGGTCTTCAGCAAGGTCCTGGAATCTATCCTCACCCGACGCATCCACCAGCATCTCCGCCAGCACTGCCTCCTTCCCGCTACCCAGTGTGGCTTTCGGCCGTCCTTCTCTTCGGACGACCTTCTCCTTCACCTCACTCATCTTCTTTTCGAACAGCTTAATTCCCGTCGCTCCGCCATCTTGCATATGACCCCGTATGGCATTCCGGTCTCCTCTTCAAGCTCCAAACCTTCGCCCTTCCCATTAACTACGTCCTTCTGATCGGCTCCTTTCTCTCCTGCCGTCCTTCCTATGTCACCATCCATAACACCGATTCCTACACCTTTTTCCCCTCTGCCAGCGTGCCCCAAGGCTCCGTCCTCTACCCCTTTCTGTACCTTTTGTACACGGCGGACATGCCGCCGCCGTCAGCCCCCGTCCACCTTCTACATCTACATCTACATCTACATTTATACTCCGCAAGCCACCCAACGGTTTGTGGCGGAGGGCACTTTACATGCCACTGTCATTACCTCCCTTTCCTGTTCCAGTCGCGTATGGTTCGCGGGAAGAACGACTGTCTGAAAGCCTCCGTGCGTGCTCTAATCTCTCTAATTTTACATTCGTGATCTCCTCTGGAGGTATAAGTAGCGGGAAGCAATATATTCGATACCTCATCCAGAAACGCACCCTCTCGAAACCTGGCGAGCAAGCTACACCGCGATGCATAGCGCCTCTCTTGCAGAGTCTGCCACTTGAGTTTATTAAACATCTCCGTAACGCTATCACGGTTACCAAATAACTATGTGACGAAACGCGCCGCTCTTCTTTGGATCTTCTCTATCTCCTCCGTCAGACCAATCTGGTACAGATCCCACACTGATGAGCAATACTCAAGTATAGGTCGAACGAGTGTTTTGTAAGCCACCTCCTTTGTTGACGGACTATATTTTCTAAGCACTCTCCCAATGAATCTCAACCTGGTACCCGCCTTACCAACAATTAATTTTATATGATCATTCCACTTCAAATCGTTCCGCACGGATACTCCCAGATATTTTACAGAAGTAACTGCTACCAGTGTTTGTTCCGCTATCATATAATCATACAATAAAGGATCCTTCTTTCTATGTATTCGCAATACATTACATTTGTCTACGTTAAGGGTCAGTTGCCACTCCCTGCACCAAGTGCCTATCCGCTGCAGATTTTCCTGCATTTCGCTACAATTTTCTAATGCTCCAACTTCTCTAAGCCGCATGGAACTTCCGACACTATCTACTAGGTCATTTATATATATTGTGAAAAGCAATGGTCCCATAACACTCCCCTGTGGCACGCCGGAGGTTACTTTAACGTCTGTAGACGTCTCTCCATTGATATCAACGTGATGTGCTCTGTTTGCTAAAAACTCTTCAATCCAGCCACACAGCTGGTCTGATATTCCGTAGGCTCTTACTTTCTTTATCAGGCGACAGTGCGGAACTGTATCGAACGCCTTCCGGAAGTCAAGAAAAATAGCATCTTCCTGGGAGCCTGTATCTAATATTTTCTGGGTCTCATGAACAAATAAAGCGAGTTGGGTCTCATACGATCGCTGTTTCCGGAATCCATGTTGATTCCTACATAGTAGATTCTGGGTTTCCAAAAACGACATGATACTCGAACAATAAACATGTTCTAAAATTCTACAACAGATCGACGTCAGACAAATATTATATAGGTCAAACAAGCCGCTCTTTTAAATTGGGGTAAAAAGAACACTCACAGCCACGAAACAAAGCGGCTTTGGGACAGCATTTGTCTGATACTGGTAATTCCATACGGAGCATTGAAAACTGTATGCGTATTCTTCACAGGGTGGAAAAAGGGCCGCACTCCTAATTTGCTGGGAAACTCGAAATTTATAAAGCAAAAAATAGAGAACCGAATAAACTGCTTAACTGGCAGAACGATTTTGTGCCCAATGCCTACTTTGCTTTATTTGACAACGTTTCACCCTAGTCATTTTTTTTTTTTACTTTATTGTTATTTTAAAACTTGTACAATAGGCAGGCTGGCAGCAGCACACTACGCTGCTCTTCAGCCATAGAATATACAAGGAGCAAAAACAGTGAGAAGACACGTAAGTCACAGAACGGTGGGCAATAAAACAGGAGACACATAGAGACAAACACGGAGCCGTTCACACTCGTCGATAATCCACACTGCTAGCTGATGAGACGACGCACAAACACTGAAGATGACGATGGCACTGGTGAACGATGGAGTGGACGGCACACACACAAAACACTGATGGCGGTGATCTCCGGCGCGCGAATGTCCACGTAACGTGTGCGAGTCCGGGGACCTGCCAAGAGGGGAACAGGGGTGAGAGGGGAGAAAAAGGATGCCAATGGCTGAGGAGACGGGGGCAGGAGGAGAGGGACAGGGGAGGAGAGGGACAGGGGAGGGGAGGCCTGGGGGAGGAGGGGGGAGAAAAGGAAGAGGGAGGGAGGGAGGGAGGGTGCCCAGAGGAGTAAGTACAGGAGCCTTAGTCACTTTTTTTTTTTTTTACTTTATTGTTATTTTAAAACCTGTACAACAGGCAGGCTGTCAGCAGCACACTACGCTGCTCTTCAGCCATAGAAGACACAAGCAGCAAAAACAGGGAGAAGACACATAAGTCACAGAGCGGTGGGCAAGAAAACAGGAGACACATAGAGACAATCACGGAGCCGTTCACACTAGTCGATAATCCACACTGCTAGCTGATGAGACGACGCACAACCACTGAAGATGATGATGGCACTGGTGAACGATGGAGGGGACGGTGAACACTAAACACTAAACACTAAACACACAAAACACTGATGGCGGCGACCTCCGGCGCGCGAATGTCCACGTAACGTGTGCGAGTCCGGGGACCTGCCAAGAGGGGTAGAAGGGGGAGGTGGGGGAGAGGGGAGAAAAAGGATGCCAATGGCTGAGGAGTCGGGGGCAGGAGGAGAGGAACAGGGGAGGGGAGGCCCAGGGGTGGAGGGGGGAGAAAAGGAGGAGGGAGGGAAAAGGGAGAGGAGGGAGGGAGGGTGCCCGGAGGAATAAGTACAGGAGGAGGGCGGGAGGATCAAAGTTGGTAGGAGGGGTAGATGGAAGGGAGGAGGGCATCATCAGGGAGGGGGAGCTGGCGGAAGCCACCTTGGGAGAGGGTAAGGAGGGTGGAGAGATGGAGACCGGGTGGGATGTGCGAATACTGGCGCGGCAGCGGGCGGGGGTGGGAGAGGATCGGGGAGACGAGCGGGTGAGGAGGATCGAGTTTGCGGGAGGTGTACAGGATCCGTATCCTCTCAAGGAAATGGAGGAGGTGGGGGAAGGGGATGAGATCGTAGAGGATCCGCGTGGGGGAGGGGAGACGGATGCGATAGGCAAGGTGGAGAGCATGGCGTTCAAGGATTTGGAGGGATTTATAAAAGGTAGGGGGAGCGGAGATCCATGCTGGATGGGCATAACAAAGGATGGGGCGGATGAGGGATTTATAGGTGTGGAGAATGGTGGAGGGGTTCAGACCCCACGTACGGCCGGAAAGGAGCTTGAGGAGATGGAGGCGGGAACGTGCCTTGGCTTGGATTGTCTGGAGATGGGGAGTCCAGGAGAGGCGACGGTCGAGGGTGACGCCAAGGTACGTAAGGGTGGGAGTGAGGGCGATGGGACGGCCATAGACGGTGAGATAGAAATCAAGGAGGCGGAAGGAAGGGGTGGTTTTGCCTACAATGATCGCCTGGGTTTTGGAAGGATTGACCTTGAGCAACCACTGGTTGCACCAAGCGGTGAACTGGTCAAGATGGGATTGGAGAAGGCGTTGGGAGCGCTGTAGGGTGGGGGCAAGGGCAAGGAAGGCGGTGTCATCGGCAAACTGGAGAAGGTGGACGGGGGGTGACGGCGGCGGCATGTCCGCCGTGTACAACAGGTACAGAAGGGGGGAGAGGACGGATCCTTGGGGCACACCGGCGGAGGGGAAAAAGGTGTAGGAATCGGTGTTATGGATGGTGATATAGGAAGGACGGCGGGAGAGAAAGGAGCCGATCAGACGGACGTAGTTGATGGGAAGGGCGAAGGTTTGGAGCTTGAAGAGGAGACCGGAATGCCATACGCGGTCATATGCACGCTCGAGGTCCAGGGAGAGGAAGATTGCGGAGCGACGGGAATTAAGCTGTTCGGAAAGGAGATGAGTGAGGTGAAGGAGAAGATCGTCGGAAGAGAAGGACGGCCGAAAGCCACACTGGGTGACGGGAAGGAGGCGGTGCTGGCGGAGATGCTGGTGGATGCCACGGGTGAGGATAGATTCCAGGACCTTGCTGAAGACTGAGGTAAGGCTGATGGAACGGTAGGAAGAGACGGCGGACGGCGGTTTGCCAGGTTTAAGGAACATGAGGATACGGGAGGTTTTCCACAGGTTGGGGTAGTAACCGGTTGACAGGACTACATTGTAGAGCCTGGCCAGGGTGGAGAGGAAAGAGACAGGAGCTTCACGAAGGTGACGGTAGGTGACACGATCGTGACCAGGAGCAGTGTTGCGTTTGGTGCGGAGTGTAACAATGAGATCCTGTGTAGTGATAGGGGCACTGAGTTCCGTGTGTGTAATGTTGTCCAAGTACTGGAAACCAGGAGCGAGGGGAGGGACAGAGGTGTCAGTTCGATCACGGATATCCGGGAAGAGGGAGTAATCGAACTGTGGATCGTCGGGGATGGAGAAGACGTCGGAGAGGTAGGAGGCAAAGTGATTGGCCTTACTAAGGGTGTCAGGGAAGGGGTGATCATCGTGGAGAAGAGGATAGTAGGGGGAGGGTTTAGTTCCGGTAAGGCGACGGAAGGCCGTCCAGAACTTAGACGAGTTGATTGGTAGGGTTGCATTTAAGCGGGTGCATGTCTGTCGCCAGTCCCGGCGTTTCTTAGCCGCGAGCAAATTACGAACGTGTCGCTGGAGTTGCCGGTGGCGTTGTAGTGTGTCCGGGTCACGCGTGCGGAGGAAGGCACGGTAGAGACGACGGGGTTCACGGAGGAGGAGAACAGCCTGTGGGGGTAAGGTAGGACGGTGGCGGTGGATGGCGACAGTAGGAACGTGGGCCTCCACGGCCTCAGACAATGTCTGCTGGAGAAAGGAGGCGGCATGGGTGACATCGTCAGGGTGGTGGTAGATGAGAGGGTGGCTATCGACCTGGGTGGAAAGGGCATCCCGGTAGGCATTCCAGTCGGCTCGGGAATAGTCGTGGACATACTTAGGGGGAGGGTCAGTACGAGGGTCGGGGCGAGGGCGACGACCGTCTGAAACGGTGAGGAGGACAGGGAGATGGTCGCTACCAATAGGCTCCAGGACATCCACCGTTATGCGGCCAAGGAGGTTGGGGGAGGAGAGGATAACATCAGGACTGGAGTTGGATTCAGGACAGGTATGCCGGGGGATGGGGACGAGGTCACCTTGAAGGGTAGAGAGGAACCGATGCCATCGCCGTAACTGGGCAGCGGAACGACTATGGATGTTGAGGTCGGCGGCGATCACGTAGGAGGAAAAGGTACGATCGACGTGGGAGAGGAAGTCGAAGGGAATAGGAGCGTTAGGGCGGACATAGATGGTGGCGCAGGTAACGGTAAGGCTGGGTAAGAAGAGACTAAGGATCAGGTGTTCGGTGGGGTCGGGAAGGAGAGGTTGGAGCCGAACGGGGATCTGGCGGTGGTGACCAATGGCAACTCCGCCACGCGCAATCGGGTGGGGATTATCGGAGCGGTTGAGGAGGTAGGGCGAAGTGTGAATGGTGTGGTGGGGTTGGAGGAAGGTTTCATTAAGGAGGAAGGCATCCACGCGGTGGGTGGCAAGGGTGTGCAGGAAGAGGTTCCTGTCAGCGGGTAGGGAGCGGATGTTGTTGAAAAGGATACGTTGCTGTCGCGCCATGATAGGGATTTAGACGAGGGTGTCGAGGCGGGAGAAGGTGAAATGGGCCTGGTTGTTGGAGTAGGTGGCGTACATCTTGAGTTGGAATATGGAATGGGCGGCGAGGGAGATCTGTTGCAGGGTGTGTGGGCGCTGAAAGGGATGAACATTCTGGAGGACGATGGTAAGGAACCTGATGATGTCCTCAGCGGTGGGGGGGGGGGGGGGGGGACGAAGGGAATTGCCAGGAGGGGTGGGGGCGTCCAGGGGACGGACAGGGACGGTGAGTTCAGGAGTGGTTGGAGGGGGTCGGGCTTCACACTTTTGGGAGTAGGTGGGATGGGGGAGATTGCAGGAAGGAGGGGATTGGAGGTTGGGGCACTGCCTGAGGAAGTGCGCTTGCCGACAATGCGGGCAGGTGGGGGCCTCGCGGCACTCAGCTGTGGGGTGCGCGTTATAGCGTAGACACCTCCACCAGCGCAGGGATTGTCTTAGTCACTCCACGCCTCTGTTATTTATAGTGTGTTCGTATGTTCTCCTAGTATTGAGTATATCACACATTTACTTTGTTTTCATACGTTTTACGCATGACTCTAGTAGGTTCGTGTTCCTTCTTTATTCATTTCATTGACTGCACTACTCAGATAATGTAAATCATCCACTTTTATGGTATTTTATCATTCTCTGCTTGCAACGAAGTACCGCAGGGTAGGAGGAGCCCTCTGCCGGTCACGTGCCTCCAACCACTTCCCGCCTGTGCGGAATTCTAGAGTTAGCGCTAACAGGGGGCGCTGATTATGTGCAGCACTATATTTCCTTTCATTTATGACTCCTTTAGCGATTTGTTTTATGTTGTTTATATTACCCGGTGCAATATCAACGGTGTTTAATATTTATGTTATTGCCTAGAATATTGGCCCTAGAACACATGCCAACCACTGTTTTTAACTCTTCTTCTTTTTAACAATATTACTTTTGTCGTGTTCTTTTTATTGCTTTTTACTACTGTAACAATTTTACACTTTATAAGCTTATTACAGATTTTAACTATGGCATCATCAGAGGGTTGGATCCCCTCATTCGAAGGCGTCCGATTGCAAAGCCTGGGCTACTCTCAGGTTAGAATCTCCGTCTTCGAAGTTTGTGTCTGTCTGTCTGTCTGTCTGCTCGTCTGCCCGTCTGCCCGCCGCTTACTGCTGTAGCTGTTCGTTCGTCCATCCGTCCGTCCGTCCGTCCGCCTGCCTGCCTGCTCGCTGTCCGTCGCCGCCGCTACCGCTGCTGCCTGCAGTCCGTCCGTCCGTCTGTTCGCCGCCGCCGCCGCCGCCAGCCGGTGCTCGCCGCCGCCGTCGCCGCCGTCGCCGCCAGCCGGTTCTCGCCGCCGCCGCCAGCCGGTTCTCGCCGCCGCCGCCGCCGCCGCCGACGCCTGGTCGCCACCGCCGCTGGACCCATAGTAGATAGTCAACTATTAAATGCGGAATCAGCACCAGCATCGTCAAATACATACAAATCACATCACATGCACAAGTCATGTTGTCAGTAAAACTACTGTTTGAAACTAGCTGCCATGGAGTAGCTACCAGATGTCGCTAATGTCAGCATACACTGTTTTTCAATAATTAATTGAAACAGCGAAAATAATAGGGGGGATACCATAGTTAAAATCTGTAATAAGCTTATAAAGTGTAAAATTGTTACAGTAGTAAAAAGCAATAAAAAGAACACGACAAAAGTAATATTGTTAAAAAGACGAAGAGTTAAAAACAGTGGTTGACATGTGCTCTAGGGCCAATATTCTAGGCAATAACATAAATATTAAACACAGTTGATATTGCACCGGGTAATATAAACAACATAAAACAAATCGCTAAAGGAGTCATAAATGAAAGGAAATATAGTGCTGCACATAATCAGCGCCCCCTGTTAGCGCTAACTCTAGAATTCCGCACAGGCGGGAAGTGGTTGGAGGCACGTGACCGGCAGAGGGCTCCTCCTACCCTGCGGTACTTCGTTGCAAGCAGAGAATGATAAAATACCATAAAAGTGGATGATTTACATTATCTGAGTAGTGCAGTCAATGAAATGAATAAAGAAGGAACAAGAACCTACTAGAGTCATGCGTAAAACGTATGAAAACAAAGTAAATGTGTGACATACTCAATACTAGGAGAACTTATGAACACACTATAAACAACAGAGGCGTGGAGTGACTAGGACCCCTCCCATTCCCCTCCTCAATCCCTGCGCTGCCAGAGGTGTCTGCGCTATAATGCACACCCAACAGCTGAGTGCCGCGAGGCCCCCACCTGCCCGCATTGTAGGCAAGCACACTTCCTCCGGCAGTGCCCTAAGCTTCAATCCCCTCCCTCCTGCAATACCTGCAACCTCCCCCATCCCACCTACTCCCAAAAGTGTAAAGCCCGACCACCTCCGACCACTCCTGAACTCACCGTCCCCTGGACGCCCCCACCCCTCCTGGCAATTCCCTTTGTCCCCCTCCCCCCCCCCCCGCTGAGGACATCATCAGGTTCCTCACCATCGTCCTCCAAAATGTTCATCCCTTTCAGCGCCCCCACACCACTGCGTGGATGCCTTTCTCCTCAATGAAACCATTCTCCAACCCCACCACTCCATCCACACCTCACCCTATCTCCTCCACCGCTCCGATAACCCCCTCCCAATTGCACGTGGCGCAGTTGCCATTGGTCACCACCGCCAGATCCCCGTTCGGCTTCAACCTCTCCTTCCCGACCCCACCGAACACTTGATCCTTAGTCTCTTCTTCCCCGGCCTTACCGTTACCTGCGCCACCATCTATGTCCGCCCTAACGCCCCTATTCCCTTCGACTTCCTCTCCCACATTGACCATACCTTCTCCTCCTACGTGATCGCCGCCGACCTCAACATCCATAGTCGTTCTGCCGCCCAGTTACGGCGGTGGCGTCGGTTCCTCTCCTCCCTTCAAGGCGACCTCATCCCCATCCCCTAGCACACCCGTCCTGAATCCAACTCAACTCCTGATGTTATCCTCTCCTCCCCCAACCTCCATGGCCGCATAACGGTGGATGTCCTGGAGCCTATTGGTAGCGACCATCTCCCTGTCCTCCTCACCATTTCAGACGGTCGTCGCTCTCGCCCCGACCCTCGTAATGACCCCCCCCTAAGTATGTCCACGACTATTCCCGTGCCGACTGGAATGCCTACTGGGATACCCTTTCCACCCAGGTCGATAGCCACCCCTTCACCTACCACCACCCTGACGATTTCACCCATGCCTCCTCCTTTCTACAGCAGACCTTGTCTGAGGCCGTGGAGGCCCACGTCCCTACTGTCGCCATCCACCCCCACCGTCCTACCTTACCCCCACAGGCCGTCCTCCTCCTCTGTGAATCCCGTCGTCTCTACCGTGCCTTCCTCCGCACGCGTGACCCGGACACACTACGACGCCACCGGCAACTCCAGCGACACATTTGTAATTTGCTCGCGGCTAAGAAACGCCGGGACTGGCGAGAGACATGCACCCATTTAAATGCTACCCTACCAATCAACTCGTCCAAGTACTGGTTGGCCTTCCATCGCCTTACTGGAACTAAACCCTCCCCCTATTATCCTCTTCTCCATGATGATCACCCTTTCCCTGACACCCTTAGTAAGGCCAATCACTTTGCCTCCTACCTCTCCGATGTGTTTTCCATCCCCGATGATCCCCAGTTCGATTACTCCCTCTTCCCGGATGTCCGCGATCGAACTGACACCTCCGTCCCTCCCCTCGCTCCTGGTTTCCAGTACTTGGACAACATTGCCCACACGGAACTCAATGCCGCTATCACTACACAGGATCTCATTGCTACACTCCGCACAAAACGCAACACCGCTCCTGGTCACGATCGTGTCACCTACCGTCACCTTCGTGAAGCTCCTGTATCTTACCTCTCCACCCTGGCCAGGCTCTAGAATGTAGTCCTGTCCACCAGTTACTACCCCGACCTGTGGAAAACCTCCCGTATACTAATGTTCCTTAGACCTGGCAAACCGCCGTCCACCGTCTCCTCCTACCGTCCCATCAGCCTTACCTCGGTCTTCAGCAAGGTCCTGGAATCTATCCTCACCCGACGCATCCACCAGCATCTCCGCCAGCACCGCCTCCTTCCCGTTACCCAGTGTGCCTTTCGGCCGTCCTTCTCTTCCGACGACCTTCTCCTTCACCTCACTCATCTCCTTTCCGACCAGCTTAATTCCCGTCGCTCCGCAATCTTCCTCTCCCTGGACCTCGAACGAGCTTATGACCGCATATGGCATTACGATCTCCTCTTCAAGCTCCAAACCTTCGCCCTTCCCATTAACTACGTCCGTCTGATCGGCTCCTTTCTCTCCCGCCGTCCTTCCTCTGTAACCATCCATAACACAGATTCCTACATCTTTTTCCCCTCCGCCGGTGTGCCCCAAGGCTCCGTCCTCTCGCCCCTTCTATACCTTTTGTACACGGCGGACATGCCGCCGCCGTCACCCCCCGTCCACCTTCTCCAGTTTGCCGATGACACCGCCTTCCTTGCCCTTGCTCCCACCCTACAGCGCTCCCAACACCTTCTCCAATCCCATCTTCACCGGTTCACCGCTTGGTGCAACCAGTGGTTGCTCAAGGTCAATCCCTCCAAAACCCAGGCGATCATTGTAGGCAAAACCACCCCTTCCTTCAGCCTCCTTGATTTCTATCTCACCATCTAAGGCCATCCTATCGCCCTCACTCCCACCCTCAAGTACCTTGGCGTCACCCTCGACCGTCGCCTCTCCTGGACTCCCCATCTCCAGACAATCCAAGCCAAGGCACGCTCCTGACTCCATCTCCTCAAACTCCTTTCCGGCCGTACATGGGGTCTGGACCCCTCCACCATCCTCCACACCTATAAATCCCTCATCCGACCTATCCTTTGTTATGCCCATCTGGCCTGGATCTCTGCCCCCTACCTTTTATAAATCCCTCCAAATCCTTGAACGCCATGCTCTCCGCCTGGCCTATAGCATCCGTCTCCCTTCCCCCACGCGGATCCTGTACGATCTCATCGCCTTCTCCCACCTCCTCCTTTTCCTTGAAAGGATACGGATCCTGTACACCTCCCGCAAACTCGATCCTCCTCATCCGCTTGTCTCACCCATCCTCTCCCACCCCCTTACCCTCTCCCAAGGTGGCTTCCGCCAGCTCCCACTCCCTGATGATGTCCTCCTCCCCTCGATCTACCCATCCTATCAATTTTGATCCTCCCCGCCACTTCCTGTGTGCTTTCCTTTCAGCACCCTCCCTCCCTTCTCTTTCCTTTTCCCCCATCTCCCTCCCTCTGCCCCTCTTCCCCTGGGCTTCCCCTCGCCCTTCCTCCCTTCCCCTCTCTCCCCTGCCCATGGCATCTCTGCTCTCCCCTCTCCCTCTCCCACCCCCCCTCCTCCTCTCTTGGCAGGTCCTCTGACTCATACACAGTTAGTGAACATTCACGCGCCGGAGATCAACGCCTTGTGTTCTGTGCGTGCCGTCGTTTTGTGCTTAAGTGGTTCTGTGTGTGCCGTCGTTTTGTGCTTAAGTGGTTCTGTGTGTGCCGTCGTTTTGTGCTTAAGTGGTTCAGTGTTATTCGTTTTGTGCACCTACGTTCACGTGTGACAGTTTTCGTCTCTGTATGTGTCCAAGTGTCTGAACTATTTTATCTTGGACTCTACGCCCGTGAACGGCACCTTCTATTTTAAAAAGTGTTTGTCTCCGTTTATATGTCCACCATCTTATTTTCTCTAATCGTCTTCATTTGTATCTTTGTGTTTCTCTGAGGCCAAAGAGCGACGTAGTATGCTGCTGCAGGCCTGCCTGTAAACAGGTTTCAAAATAACAATAAAGAAAAAAAAACTGGCCGGTGTTGAAACGAGTACATGACAGTAGTTATTTATATGTTGGGAATCAAGATGTTTCATATTTTAAATATCATCTCCTAGTAATCGATTTGTGTTACACAAAAGACAAAGTATTGTCACATTAATAAAAATAAGTTGAGGAAATTAAATCAGCCCTCTCGCTGAATATGGGAAATTTTATCTATAAATGTATTTAAAAAACAAATGTATAAAAATTATATGAAATATATATACTACATCTATCTCTTAAAGAACGTGTAATATTAGCACTGCACTTATTCTAGACCTCTAACATCACACATCCTAAATCTTAAGCACTGCCTAATTAGACCTCAAGCACGACATAATCAAGACCTTGCCTCTGCACAGTCTTGCTCCAGGCATCTCATGACTCAGAATTGGGGAAATTTCTCAGTTAGATATCGGCGATCACACTGTGTGGATATCAAGTAGTACAAGTACTTCAACTTCATGCTGAGCTGTGCTCTCCTTGCTCTGGCGCATCGCCAGAGGGGGGTCTCAGTGCTTAGCGTGCGATCGCTGGCGGCTTTTGGGGAGACGGGCCGTACTAGGCAGGGCACGGGCAGTTTGTGGTAGGTGGCCCGCGTGGACGGCCGTGTTTCGCGAGCGGGACCGATAGTACAGTGAGCTGTTTTGAGGTGGGAAGCCACGCGCTGTCGCTGTTTGTGTTGCACCTCATCCAAAAGGGCGGTGAGGCGATGCGCCTGCAGCCGTGATGTTCTGCCGTTTGTGTTATCGAGTTCCAGGCTTCTTGTGGTAAAATTGATCATTCCTTGTGCATTGTACCCCCCCCCCCTCCCCAACGTCCCTTAAACAGGACGTGGTGGTTTAAACTGTGGCCTTTGGTCTGTGAAACTGTAGCCGTTGGTATTCAAAGCTGCCTCACGAGACTACTCTTGCTTGCTAGTATGTGCCGGTTGTTTGCTACTTATTTTGCTGCCCTTAAAATTGCACCGGCGAGATTGCCTCCTAGTAGAGCGACGCTCACTGTTTGACAGATTGAATCTTCCTGTGGTCGCGTGTGTGTGTTCACCGTTAAATGGTAGATTGTCAACTTGATTTGCAAGTTTTCATCTTGCGGCTTCGTGTCGTGGCCTTCTTGTCGTGTTCCCCGAATTTTCCTGTTGTTGTTAACGTATAGCGTTGAATGACGGTTTGTTTAAAGGCAATCAACAAGAGGAGCCTTTCAACAGAGCGACGTTGAGTGTTCAGTGAGCGTACATTTGAAATTTTTGTTATAACCCAATACGTCCGTGATTATTAATTACTTGGCAAGATTACTACCTTTCGACAGAGCGCCGTTGATATTTCCTGTTGTTATTAACGTGCGCCGTTGAATCACACTTTGTTCAACGGCAAGCCACGAGAAGAGCCTTTCGACAGAGCGCCGTTGAGTGCTTAATCAGAGTACAGTTGAAAATACTGTTATTATCAATGTTTTGCAGACACTAGCAGTTGTACTCTGGGCTTGTGTGACTTGGTTGATTACATAGTTTTAGTTTTTTAAAATAGATATATACATAGCTGTTTAAGCCCCTTTTATGTATGTGTATGTTGGCTTGCAGCAGGTCTGGCGACATTATTAGCGTTGGCAGCAAGATAACGTAGTTATATATAGACATTGCTGTTTAAACTTTCTTATTTTTAATGTATGTATACGCTGGGTCGCAGCAGGTCTGGTGGCTAAGTATTACTGTTGTCAGTAACACCCGCTACTTGTTACTTCAACGATTATGTTATTGTAGTCCTTTATCTATGTCTGTTAATATTTAAAAGGGTAAAATAATCCTATCCATTTAATAGTCTTACCCTCAGCAGGTTTACCAGGTATCTTACGGCCATCTTCTGTAGTATTCTGGGCTTGTTGCTTGGTTGATTACATTTTTCTAGTTTTAAGTACATACATTTTTCGCAACAGGTCTGAGAACTGACCTCTAATTATTGAGAATTGTGCCCCAGTTGTTGGTTTGATTGTGTAGTGACCATAATTTCGGTATATCCATTTATATCCATTCTTCCGACTTAAGGTTTGGGAACACAAGAAAGGCCTGTATTTATGATCATTGGAGGGCCTACATTGGTTTCCGATGTTCTGCACCCAGCCGTTATCCTGTACCCTGTACCTTGGCCGCGGATTTGGGTTGAGAGAGCTGCCTATTCTGAGGCGCGCCACTCGCTATCTCTGTCGGAGGCTGTATTGCTCGATCCCCCGCAACTTAGCCTAGCCCTCCCACTCCCACTAATACTTAACAATAAATCCAGACTTGAGCAGGACCATATCAGTAGTAGCAGAGCGTGGTTATTTACGGGTTACGAGCGGAGTGTGTCGGGTTTCATACGACCATAGCCACCAGGAGCTGTCCATAGTTGTCATACTTAAAAACTGACCATCTGGGTTATGAGCTAACCATTCATCAACAGTCAACTCACGGGACTGTACCTGAGTTAGTAAATAGGTTGTGGGTTACATTACACGAGCCAATTGTTATTTCTCCTGACATTCTGCGGAAGGTTGACCAAGTTATACCTTTGAGGTAGCAGGCTGTTGACCAGCTCGAGCAGAACTCGAATTCTTTTTTGGAGAGTACTCTAGTCATTACGAAACAAAGGGCAAGAATTTAGGCCCAATTTTGTCATTGGCAGGCCAGAGCAGGTGATCTTATCACCATGTAAACCGATAAACGGTCCAAGGAAGAGATAGACGAGTTAGCGAGCAGAATTACTCAGTTACAAGCCAAAGCCAGTACTGTTGCAATAGAGGCAGAATTCGAAGTTATGCATTACCAAACACTCCAGCCAGGCAGTCCCAAACAGCAAGGTGCTGGCATATTGGAGGGAGAGGTGACGGTACAGTTTGCCAGATTGCCGAACCCACTCATGCATTTGCTCCGAGATGTCACACAGCTCGCCATTGCCAGTATTGACGAAATTCAACATTTTCTCTGGTTGGTCGTGCGTCTCCAGCTGCATGCTGAGACGTTGGGGTTGCTGGAAGCTACCATTCTGCATATGTTGTATCCACTCAATGTGAGGACCCTGTCTGGGATCTTCTTGGAATTACTGCGAGAACGACCTACCCTCGCCTACCTCCAACGGACTATGATTACATCTAAGCTTTCACCTAGTGCCCGCAACGAATTGGAGCGCCGGTATTATTGGCGCGTTCAGGTACCACCTGAGCCGTTAGTACAATATATCGACCGAGTTCGTACTGCTGAACGAGCCTTAAGTATGGAGGTTGCTGAACAGCGGAGTGTGGAGGTTATTCTGCAGGGGATGAGGCCTGAGAATCGATCAAGAGCGTACTTCGCTGGGAAACCTACTGCGTACTACCTACTCCCAGTTACCTGACTTGGCTACCTTTATAGAGGTCCTTCGGGTTGCTGTTGAGCAGAGAGGCCTGAACTTTCGTTTGAGCTAGCACAATTGCCCCATCGGTCGTTAACTGACTGGAGGTCTTTCAGGTGCGGTTCAAAATGGTTCAAATGGCTCTAAGCACTATGGGACTTAACATCTGAGGTCATCAGTCCCCTATACTTAGAATTACTCAAACCTAATGTCATCACACACATCCATGCCCAAGGCAGGATTCGAACCCGCGACTGCAGCAGCAGCGCTGTTCCGGACTGAAGCGCCTAGAACCGCTCAGCCACAACGGCCAGATCAGGTGCAGATCTGACACCCATCTCGTCAGGAGTTGCCCCGAGCAGCATGGGGCCAAAAGAGGTCTATGACGCCAAAGGAAACAGGGGGACTATCGTTCTAGGTTACCGAAAGGCTGCGCTCATGTCAGAACAACTAATTCCTCGAAACTTCCCTTTGTCCGTGCTCTACTCAATCAGGAGTCCACTTGCAGTCTCCTTGACTCCGGGAGCGCTGTGTCCCTGCTCCATCTGGACTGGTATCTTGAATTTCGTAGGATCTTTAAGTTGCCAGCCCGATCTCCCAGTTTTCAGTGGTGTCGAACAGTTAGTGGACAGAGGCTGCCCTGGAGGGAAAGGTATGGGTCAAGTTGTCTGTGGCAGGTTTTTCCTGGCCGGTAGAGCTACTCTTGGTGAGAAAACTTCCCGTTACCCTGTTGCTTGGTTGCGATTTTATTCAGCACACCGGTATTATCCTTGACGTCAACAGGAGGACCTTTTCCTTTAAATTTTTCCGTGACCAGAAAATAGAGTTTTGTTCGTGTGAGATTAGTCAGCGGCGTCTCGTGCTGGTCAACAAGGTTATATCTGAGTTTCACCTCGGCCACCTCAACAGGCCCCAAGCTCAACAACTATTCGAGGCACTGCAACGTTATCCTGACGGATTGGAAGTAACCCATAGGATAAGTATAAAGTTTGCTTGGTTGATGATGTCCCAGTGCGCCAAGCCCCCTATCGGTTATCCCCTCCTAAAAATGCAGATCCTACGCCAGAAGGTCGACGTTATGTTGCGTGAAGGGGTTATCAGACCACCAACCTCCACTTACGCTTCCCCAATGTTCTTAGTCCCGCAGGCTCAGGGATGAGATTACCAGCCTGTTGTCGTATACCCGAAACTCAACCAGGATGAGGTTCTGGATTCCATTCTCCTTCCTGACCTTCATAACTGCTTCACCTGGTTTGCCAGCGTTAGGTATTTTGCCGTCCTCGACTTCAATCAGGCTTACCATCAGATTCCGTTGGCGGAAGAGTCCAAAAGGGCTACTGTGTTTTGTACCGACTGGAATCTTTTTGATTTTAACTGAGTCCCGTTTGGATTGTCGACTGGAATCGCTGTTCTATCTCGCCTGTTGGACAGTGTTTTTGGTGACATCAAGTTTGAATTCTGTAAGTAGGCTGTTTAGGTTTTTTTATTGGTAACGCCACCTCTGTATGAAAATCACTAGCTGTGCTGTGTGCAGTCTGTGGCTGCTTTGCATTGTTGTAATACTCGCCATTGTAGTGTTAGGCAGCTGGATGTGAACAGCGCATAGCGTTGCGCAGTTGGAGGTGAGCCGCCAGCAGTGGTGGATGTGGGGAGAGAGATGGCGGAGTTTTGAAATTTATCATGAACTGCTATATTTATATATGATGATATCAAGGTAAATACATTGTTTGTTCTCTATTAATATCTTTCATTTGCTAACTATCCCTATCAGTAGTTAGTGCCTTCAGTAGTTTGAATCTTTTATTTAGCTGGCAGTAGTGGCGCTCGCTGTATTGCAGTAGTTTGAGTAGCGAAGATTTTTGTGAGGTAAGTGATTTGTGAAAGGTATAGTTTACTGTTAGTCAGGGCCCATTCTATTGTAGGGATTATTGATAGTCAGATTGCGTTGTGCTAACAAAATATTGTGTGTCAGTTTAAGCACAGTCCTGTATAATTGTTCAAAGGGGACGTTTCATATGGCGACCCTGCCAGGATACCTCACTGGAATCTTCTGATTTTTTTCTTGTAGTTTGTGTAATTAGTGTAGCCTTTGTTTATTGCTAGTGCGAAATTGTAGAGAAAATCTCATTTGTAGTTGCAGTCTTTCATTGTTGTACAGTAAAACAGTTGTGGCATGCATGTAGATTTGCACCAAGTATTTCGCAGCTCCAATTAACTAGATATTATTTTCAGTGTTATGTTAATGTGTTCTCTTATTTTTGCTCTTCAAATTGTGCTTTTCTGTGTTGTCGTGTGAAATATTGTGACAATAATGGCGTGTGAAAAACGTAATACTAGGCTCCAAAGTAAACTGAGAAATGACAGTGAAGACGAAAGCAGTGTGTTAGCGCCGCAGAGTAATGAATTAACAGACATTCAAAGTAGTAATTTGGTAACTGTGCATAGGGAAATGGAGCGGGCGGCAAACAATGGCGTGGACAGTGAAACAATTAGTGAAGAGGAACGCATTATCGATCGATCGGTCGGCAACAGCTCGCCTCAGGAATCGGGAATGACAGGACACAATTTTGCAAATACTGTAGACTCAGGTTTTGGGTTCTCACCGTTTTCTCAAATGAGTCAAGACACATTTTCCGCTTGTCAAAATGTGAATGTTGCCGGTGCAAATTCACTGCCGAAAAGCACTGAGGAACATGTTTCGGACACCAGTGCATTGTTATTACAATTAATGCAACAAATGGGACAAAAGCTTGAAAAGTTAGACACACTGGAACAAAATCAGAGACAAACACAGCAAAAGCTTGTAAAGTTAGACACCACACTTGAAAAAACACGTGAAGATTTAACTACTGAGTTACATAACATTGAATCGAAATGTCAAAAAGTCTGCAATGACGTAAAAACACAAATTTGTGAGCATTTTCAACCTATTTTTTCGCGGCATGAAAATGCATTACAGAATCACGAAGCAGCCATAAAAGAACTGCAAACCATTGTTCATGAAAATCACGACACCTTGCAAGCTAAAATTGACTCAGTTGCATCTACCGATGCGGTTATGCAACTTGCAAAAACTCAGGAAAACTTAAAGGACACAGTAGATACGATTTCAACACAAATGGACACTCTGAAACTTGGTTCAGAAAAACATACAGAGGAAATGATTTCACTATCTGATAAAGTAGCCAAACTTTCAGATGAGTTCACGAACTTATCTACAAAGGTAGATGATGATCTGAATGACACAACACCTGTAGCCTTCACGGACACTGAAGAGTATGAACAAATTAGAAAATTCAAACAAAATAAAAATCAAATCAATACACAGTACAAAAGAGAAATCCGGGAAGTGCAAGATCAGTTGGCACAAGTAGTACTAGAATTACGTATTTCAGAGGACACTCGCGCCCCAATACGGGAAGATGGACATAGAAATACGGAACAGCCACAAAATAATGACACAGCGCATTTCGGAAATTATGAAAGAAATTGGCAAGGCGCATTGGATTTTTAGATGGAACCGCCGACACGACATAACAATGACCGATATGCTACTCGCCGACATGATGACTTTGACTATAAGCTGTTCATTACTACACGTAAATTCAAAACATTTAAGAATTCTGGCAACGACATTCATCCACAAGCATGGCTTCATCAATTCTCTCATTGTTTTCCTCCCAACTGGTCATTAGAGCACAGATTAGAATTTATGTGTGGCTACTTGGAGAATGAACCAGCTGTAAGAATGTGATCGGTAATTCACGATTGCCACAGTGAAGGAGAGTTTTACGCTGCCTTCCTATCAGCATATTGGTCTCAAGCCACACAAGACCGAGTAAAACATAGCATCATAATGATGAAACATTTCGAACAATCTGAATTTTCCAGTCTTATGAAATATTTTGAAGACATGTTGCATAAGAATCAGTATTTTTCAAACCCATACAGCCCCTCAGAACTCATCCGCATTTGCTTAATCAAACTGCCTGAACATTTGCGACATATTATTTTGGCAGAACGTTGCAAAGACGACATTGAAGCATTTCAGGGACTCTTACAAGAATTAGAAATTGACACTGACAATCGCGAAACCAGGAACACAACAATTACAGGTCACATCCGTCGCAATTCCGCGATGAAAGAAGTAATAACTTGACACGACAAGGCTATTCTCACAACACAAATCGTGACCAAAACAGACACCACCCATATGACAACCGTTGGCAGAGTAGTAATAACTACAGGGAAAGATCACCTCTCCATGGTAATGACTATCACAGAGACAATAAGAGAAACAGACAATATGGGAACCAAAATAAATATTATCAAGGGAGGCAGAATAACTTTATACGCAACGGACCAGCGCGCAGTTACGATTCACGGAGAAATTCTCCACCATGTGACCGACAAGAAAGAAACTATGGAATCTACCGACATGACGACAGACGATATGATCGTAACGACAGACCTGAATTGCATCAGAACTGGCGGGATTCAAACAGAGCAGGGCCCTCTCGTCGCGGTGAATTTGTAGAAGTTAGGTCTCCAAATCCCAATAACGACGCGTGCCAACAAAGAGACAATAGGCAATGACTCACACCGCTGGCAGCAACAAAACGTACTTATGAAACTGATGACGCAGCTGCCGTAGCTAGTAAAAATGGAAGACATTAGGGACATCTTACTCCAGGAACACGACGTAAAACTTAACAACATTGCATATCCTGTGATTCACATTACTGTAAATGGCGTAAAATTTACGGCAGTACTTGACTCTGGCAGTCCCATCTCAGTAATTAGTGAAACAGCCTTTAGCAAATGCAACAAATCGAACGATTGCCCCACACTTCCGTTACGTAAGATTAAGTTACAAGGTGCAATCTTTGGAAAAAGTGTAGATGTACGCCAACAAACCAACTTAGAATTCTTTTGTCAAAGCCACAGCTTCTCTACGAACTTTCTTATTGTTCCATTATTGTCGACGGAAATTATATTGGGAGTAGACTTTTTGAATGAATTCAAAACAATCTTAAACTTTCACGATGCTGAAATAAGTTTAGAGAAGGAAGGTAAGTCAATAGCTTTGAAATTTGAAGATTGGCTCTCAAACCATGACGAAGAAATCAATCGGCTTTACCTTCTGTTGGACAACAGTTCGGAATTTTCTACGGAACTAGACACTAACAATCACTCTGCAAGAACTGACAGGGATGATATCGACGGCATATTTGAAATTAATGAGTTAATTCAGAATAAAATTCAAACAATTGAGAATTGTAATGACACTGATAGGCAGGACCTTTTTGAGATTTTACAAGAACATTCCACAGTTTTTACTCATAAAACAGGAACAATCAAGGGATTTCAATACCAATTTCGTGTTCGTGAGCATACTAAATTTTGTGTTAGACCATATGTAATTCCAGCACATTATAGGGACCGTGTTAGAACAGAAATACAATCTATGCTTGACGAGGGCATTATTGAGCCTGCAGTAAGCTCATACAACAATCCATTACATGTTGTTGAGAAGAAAAATGGATCGATCAGGCTTGTCTTAGATTCGAGACAAATCAATACGATCATTATTCCTGAAACAGACAGGCCGCAAACGTTGGAAGAACTTCTTCAAAATTTTAATGGTGTAAAAGTGTTGTCTTCCATTGATCTCAGATCCAGCTTTTATCAGATCGAACTTCATCCGGAATGTAGAAAATACACAGCTTTCCTTTGTTTCGGAGTTTGTTATCAGTTTCGGAAACTTCCCTTTGGTTTGAACATTTCTTCAGCAGCATTCATTCGCGGGCTAAATTCCATATTACCCGAGTTCTTAAAATGTCACATCACCTTATATGTGGACGATATTCTAATAGCAGAAGCTTCATGGGAACTACATAATCGCATCCTCAACAGTTTGTTATGTATTTTTGCAGAATCTGGAATTACAGTTAACGTGGAAAAGTCTGAATTCGGTAGGTCAAAGGTGAGGTTTTTGGGACATATTATTTCTTCTGAAGGCATTCAGCTGGATCCTGAAAAGTCAGAAGCTATCAGAGCCATTCCAGTTCCATCCACAAAAAAACAAGTCCGCAGTTTTCTAGGTCTTGTAAATTTTTACCGTCGTTTTCTGAATATGCAAATTCTTGTTACACCAAAACTTTGTTCTCTCACTGGAAAAAATACTATTTGGAACTGGGACGAACAAGCACAGTTGGAATTCAATTCTTTGAAAGAATCGCTACTTAACGCGCCAATACTAGCTCATCCAGATCTGTCACAAGATTTCTGCCTTAGCACGGATTCTTCTAAAGTCGGTCTTGGTGCCCATTTATTTCAAGAAGCCACAGAAAATGACACTACTGTTCAGAAAACCATTGCTTTTGCTAGCCGAGTGCTAACAAAATCTGAAAAAAATTATTCCGTTACTGAATTAGAAGCTTTAGCTATCGTTTGGGCATTTAACAAATTCCGTTTCTTCCTTTCTGGTAAGCACGTAAAAGTATACAGTGATCATCGTGCATTACAATTTCTTATGTCTTCAAAATTAAATCATGACAGGTTAAAACGTTGGGCATTGTTTCTGCAAGAATTCCGCTTCACAATAGTCTACATTCCCGGCAAGGAGAACATTGTTGCGGACGCACTGTCACGCGCACCGGCTGGGCTTGAGAAAAGTACCACAGAAGGCAACCTCGAGAAAAGTTTCAGTATTCTTTACATTCAGAAAGTCGCCTTTGAAAACTTCATCACCACATCTTTAAAAGACATTGCTTATGAACAAGATAAAGATCCGATTTGGAAAGACATCAAGAGCAAATGGCATGAAAAGACACACACTCAGATTCGGCATTATTATCTGGTTAGAAACAACATACTGTTCAAACGCTGCACTGTTGATGACAAGCTATGGGTACTTTGCATTCCTGACGATTTTGTTAATAAGCTCATTTGGTACATTCATTTCAGCTATGCACATTTTGGCCCACGAATATGTTATCATATTCTTCGAACGACTTGTTATTTTAACAATATGGAGAAGAGAATTTGAAGAGTCTTGTCTATTTGTAAACTTTGTCAAAAGGCGAAACCATCTACTATCTCCCATCGTGCTCCGCTGTTTCCTATCATTCCTTCTAAATTAAAAGAATTTGCTGCTGTTGATCTCTTGGGACCCCTTGTCAGAACATCGAATGGATTTTCGTACGTTCTAGTCGCTGTTGAACTTACTTCAAAATTTGTTTCTTTCACTCCGTTACGTAAAGCCACTGGACGGTCTGTATCCAACGCCTTTGTTAAAAATTTCTTACGTGAAGTTGGACACGTTAGTAAAGTCATTTCAGATAACGGACCGCAATTCAAATCTGCTGTTTGGTCACGCATGCTTCGGAACCATGAAATCAAACCTGTTTTTATTTCATTGTATTCACCACATTGCAACCCCTCCGAACGGATTATGAAAGAAATCAATAAGCTTTGCAGACTTTATTGTCACAGAAAGCATCAGCATTGGGACAGATATTTACACTTATTTCAAAACGTGCTGAATGAAATGCCTCATGACTCCACTGCTTTACCACCTACTCTTGTACTGAAGAATGAAGAACCACCGAACAGAATCAGAGAGCTTGTACCTTTCCCGAATACACGTAAACTTCGACACAAAGACATAATTGATTTGGCTCTTAAAAATATAAAATCTGCAGCAGACAAAAGGAGAAAACTACACGGTAAAGCAAATGCAAAGAAATTGTATATTGGTCAGAAAGTTCTCATTAAAGCTCATTCATTGTCACATAAGAAGAAACACTTGAGTCACAAATTCTTTCTAGTTTACAATGGACCCTACAGAATCCGACGTATACCACATGATAATTGCGTTGAAGTTGAAACTCTGCGTACTAGGAAGAGTAAAGGTTTACACCACATTTCACATGTAAAACCGTTTATTGAAAGATAATCTGCTTTTTAACTTTGTCATTGCCATAAAACTATTCCCTTTACATTACTAGTATGCTTGTCAGACTTAGAATCTGTTAACATGCAACAATGTTGAAGTTAAATATCCAGTCAAGAACCAAGAGAACTTATTGAAACAGAAATTACGAATGCATTGTTATTGTGAACAGACAACACAGTGTTATTGTGTGTGTACATTCTTGCTTGTTAGTTGCACGATTACATAACGACTATAAGGCTCAGATACTTAGAACATTTACCAGTAGTGCTAATGAGATTTTAATGCAACATTTTGGTTTACTTGAAAATACATTCTGGGTTTAAAGTACTTTCTGTGAGATACCAGACGACAGAGTGATTAGTTTATGTGACAGATACACGATTTTATCACGACGCTACTAATGAGTGACAATTTACAATGTTGCTTTTGCGCTATATCTGTTTTATATCGGCACAGTTTTTCTGAATTATTCTGGAAAGTAAAACAGGTTTTAGTAGTAACTTTTGTGGTATAGCTACAATGAGACTGCCTTTTCCGTAGCACAACAATACGTTACAGCACAGTACTTTCCTCATCACGGCAATAAGCGTAATAACTAAGACATTTATACGCAAAGCATTTCACTTTTGTGTATTATGAGGTAAGTACATTGACTTCTGCAGAACTTAGCTTTCGGAGGACGATAACTACGACACTTCCACACAGATTATGTTGCAACAAGACGCACATTTAGCGCTACAGTACACGTATTTGAGTGATTAATTTTGTACTTAAAACATTTATTTTTAAAGATTTTTGAATTACAAAGAAAGTTTTCCGTGATACATTTCATTCAATTGCTGTAATCTGTAACACCTGAGGGTATAATTACATTAATCCTCAGGGGGTACATGCTTACTTTGTGTACCATGTGTGTGGCAACCACAAGGAACCCTATCTAATATGGTATTTGCTTATACAACTTTACACGTCGGTACCATATTTCTCTAACACACAAATTACACAGCTATCCGATCATGTAACTGAGAGATAAACTTTTTTTTATTACATCAGTGACAGATGTTTACTCAATTACACAGTTGGATAACTTCACACTTATGAAATTGTATTTTGTCTGTACTTTGTGAAATGCTCATATTTTTTCGGAACCATTGTGATACTATGAGAGCTTTGAATGATATATTTGGTAAGGGAGCATGATTTTAAAGTACGTTTGAGGTAGATGACACTATTGAAATGAGCAGAGAATTTTTTTTAGGCTTTGAAATTATTGGAGGAAGCTACGACGATTTTGAGAATTGACTGAGATGTTATGATATTATTACGACGACGATGTGTACTATGCTGTTGAGATGTGTTTATGATCAATAAGATGATGCTACCGTATATGAGGAATAAGAAGTATGTTGGAAACCAAGAATCGTACTTTAAGAGTTATGAAATGTGCGTAAATGCGTGACTGTATCACAATGCTGACGAATATTTTTTTTTTGGACACTTATATTTATAGGATTTTGTTTCTACAGATTTGCAACGCCAATTCTTGACCTGTGAAATATTTTTATGTGAGACTGTCACTGTAGCGGAAACTGTGTCGTAAATATTTCCGTAAGAAAGTTAAGTGACCACCTGCACGTAATGCGTCGCGGGCACCCACCTGGGCGACAGCCGCCCGAAAAAAAGCCATTAGCCTTTCAGCGGCACAGGTAGAAAAAAAAAGGGAGGCCATTATCCTCGCTATTGACGTTCCTTTGTAGAAAGCATCGCAAAAACGACACGGTCGAACTTGAAAACATATGATTACACTGTGGAGCTCTTAATTTATGATATTTACTGAAATGCTTATGAATTGATGGGAAATATTCTTACATCTGCAAACCTGATAATGACAAGTGTCTTTCTACGAGAGTTGAGAGCTACTGACTTACGAAATGCCACATAGCTATTGAATGATGTATTTATGCTTTGGTTTGCGTAATTGCTTATTTCATTTGACATCTGTTTTCCAGCTGTGTTGCAGCATTGGTTTCATAAAATAAAATTAAATGCATTTGCTAATGTGAACACTTTCTGTCAACAGATCTATTAAATAATAATTTTGTGATCCACATTCTTCAAAAAAGGAGCACTTGGAAAGGAAAGAACAATAAGAAGGGACTAGTAACAGTAACTGCATACATAATATTCTTTTCAAGTACATGGTAATATTTTTTTTACAATAAGTTGTTGTGGTGCACCACTTTAATTACTTAGACATTAAGATGTGATTATACATTTCCCTTATCTGCATTGTTATCTTTAGTGTACTATTTTTTCTGCTTGAGCTATGTCATGTTTAGGTATTTCATTTTCTGCTGCTGTTTGCCAGGCATAGTGTTGCTGAATTTGAATTTGTGTTACTCTGCTAAGCCAGACTTATTTTCTTGTTTGCTGCGCATTGCCTCATATTAGTTGTAATGTGAATTGCTTGGTAATTTAGATTTACTGTAGCTTGCTTTGCAAATTTCCATTTTTTTGTCATTGCTGTTTGTGTTAATTGTTTTGTGCTGCTGCATTGCCTCGTCCCTTAGTTTAATATCTGAGCTCAGTAGATTTAAGTTAGCTTAAGAGGGGGTAGACTATATAAGAACCTAACTATGGAGAATAGGGAAAGAATGCTTTGAAAGTTATATGAAAACGATTTGGGCCTAAATGAGTATTGTACAATGAGTCATATTTCTTTTGAAAGAAATATGGTTAGAATACAGAAAAGAGGTACAGATAGGACTTTTTGGGAATAATGATGAACGAAGGGAGATCTCCAAGAACAAAAAAGGTTTTGTTCGCAAACTGCAGTACCAAAAGTTACACTGAAAACGAACCCTGTCCTTTCCATTGTGTTATCCCCCTATGTGTTTGTGTACCCTTGTGTATTTGTTTTCTTCCTGTCTCTGTGTACTGTTTCATAGAACTTTTTTCTCTTCTAATACTAAGTTACATTCACTATGATGAGGAATACTGTTATCCTCAAATACAATTGGCATTAATAATGTGTTATTTACTTTGTAAAGATGTTTAGACATTATTTATTCTGTTTTGTGTTAATGCTCATGTGTGAAGTTGATGTTTCGAAAGTTATTCTGATCTTTTATGTATGTACTCATGTCATAATTCCTGTAACACTGACGTATATGTCTATTTCTATTCTTTTGTAACGCCTGTTTTACTACAAATGTTATCTGTATTGTTATGTTCTTTAATGATGTATTTTGTACCTTTGTTATTGTATTTTTATGTTATCAAATTGTAGTTGTTACCAGTTCTTCAAATTAAGTATCATTTCACTGCACACGTTTCTGTTGGCCATAATATATGCACAGTATGTGAGAAGTTGGGACTGTTAGTGTTTGCACGTGTGTTAATAATTCAGCAAGGGACTGGGTAACAGCATTGCTGGTTCTAAGGACAATTTCAAAAACTTTGTGAGTGGACAAGTGGTGGTTTATGGACTTGCTATATTCTCCGCAAGACTATCAGTCGCAACAAGTGGCTGCTGGCCATTTATACAAGGACTACTGTGGGTCTACACTTTTGCTGACTCACCAATACCATTAATTCTACAAGGACTGCAGTTGGTCTGCACCTCTGGTGGCCCACCAATACCGTAATCTCTACCAGGACTACAGTGGGTCTGCTCTGTGATGACCTACCTACCAATACTCTTCAAAAGTTCGACTGACTCTGCTGTGGGTTTGCTCTGTTGTGGCCCATTACCTGTATGCATGTCAAGAGTCAGCACTGTCTTTCCGTTGGAAGGACAACACTACTTCTTCAAGACTGCATGGAAATCCACTACTTCCGTGTGCATTTTCTTCTACTGCTCAGACTTTGAGAAAAACACTACTATTTTACCGTAATGAACGATCAAGACTGTCTTTATGGACTGTGAGAAAATTTGAGCTTTTGACCAACATTGTATCAATAAGTGTGTACATTTGATTTCTTTGTTATTGTAATTATGAAAAATTTTTTCAAATCTGTATTGGCCACAGCCCAATCCAATTTGTAAAATTTTTTGTGGGGAGCATGGGGGCTATGTAAGTAGGCTGTTTAGGTTTTTTTATTGGTAACGCCACCTCTGTATGAAAATCACTGGCTGTGCTGTGTGCAGTCTGTGGCTGCTTTGCATTGTTGTAATACTCGCCATTGTAGTGTTAGGCAGCTGGATGTGAACAGCGCGTAGCGTTGCGCAGTTGGAGGTGAGCCGCCAGCAGTGGTGGATGTGGGAAGAGAGATGGCGGAGTTTTGAAATTTATCATGAACTGCTATATTTATATATGATGATATCAAGGTAAATACATTGTTTGTTCTCTATTAATATCTTTCATTTGCTAACTATCCCTATCAGTAGTTAGTGCCTTCAGTAGTTTGAATCTTTTATTTAGCTGGCAGTAGTGGCGCTCGCTGTATTGCAGTAGCTTGAGTAGCGAAGATTTTTGTGAGGTAAGTGATTTGTGAAAGGTATAGTTTACTGTTAGTCAGGACCCATTCTTTTGTAGGGATTATTGAAAGTCAGATTGCGTTGCGCTAACAAAATATTGTGTGTCAGTTTAAGCACAGTCCTGTATAATTGTTCAAAGGGGACGTTTCAATTCCTTTACCAGAGAACAAATTTCCTTCCTTTGGCATTTGATTTCTCATGACGGAATCCGTATCGACCAGGAGCGGACCATCAGTCTTACAAATTTTCCCCTGCCCACCAGTAAGAAGGGCGTCGCAAGTTTCATTGGGATGGCCAATTATTTCAGGAAGTATAATGTTACTTAAAATCCGTCTGGATTGCAAATTTTTTTAAATAATTCATATGACCGGTTTCGGTTCATTCAGAACCATCTTCGGATCTGATATTTCTGTTACAGGAGTAACCCGTCCAAATTCAGCAACTTTCACATGCTACGTCACATGTGATGTAGCATGTGAAAGTTGCTGGATTTGGACGGGTTACTCCTGTAACTGAAATATCAGATCTGGAGATGGTTCTGAATGAACCGAAACCGGTCATATGAATAATAAAAAAAAATTTGCAATCAATACGGATTTTAAGTAAATTTCAGGAAGTTTGTGCCGAATTCCGCTCAGCTGGTTGCCCCACTTAACGACTTACGCAAGAAAGTGGTGAGCTTTATTTGGGGAGAGAGCCAACAAGCCGCCTTTGACGCCCTGAAAATTGCCCTCACAAACCCCCCCCCACCCCCCAGTCTTGGCCATCCCTGACTTCAATCACCGTTTCATTGTCCAGTCAAGCACTGGCATTGCTGCCGCCCTCCTGCAGAAGATTGAAGGGGATAGACGTCCTGTTGCCTTCACCTCTAGGTGTCTGTCCGAGGTCGAACTGAAGTACTCTGTGTACGAATATGAAGCTCTTACTGTTTTGTTCGCCCTGGAGAAGTTTAAGTTCTATCTCGAGCATAGGGAGTTGGACTTCGAGGCAGATAACCAGGAATTAAGCCGGGTGTTAGTCAGGCCCAGAGAAACCGGGTGTATTGCTAGATGGGTGTTATGCATATCAGCCTTTCCTTTTAAGGTTCACCATATTATATGGGCCGAGAACCAGATCGCGGATGAGCTGACCCGCATGTTCGAGGAGAAAGGGGAAGATCTTAAAAAGGAAACCTACCAGAACGCTATCCTCGTTGGAACTGTCCTGTCCGAGATCGCTGAACTATTTGTTAACCTCAAAGAGCAACAGTCGCAGGATCCCATATTGGGCCCCATTAGGCAGGCCGTGTTGAACGGGGAGGAGGTCCACGGTCATACCTTACAGAGAGGAGTCCTATCTCGGCGGTTCAGAAGGTCCAATCAGGATAGGATTTGCTTGCCCCAGATCTTTGTTCAGCCCACCTTAAGTATTTTCATACTTCACTCCTAGGAGGACATTTAGGGGTGGCCAAAAAGGTCGCCGAAATGTGCCAGCATGTGACCTAGCCCGCGATGTATAAGGATGTACGTCGATTAGTTAGGGAATGTGAGGCCTGTAAAATCGGGAAAGCGGGAGATAACATTCGTCAGGAATTATTGCAATCCGACCAAGAGTTTACCCCTATGGATAAGGTGTTCACTGATCACGTGGGACCCTTACCTGGGACCAAGAATGGGAACCGCTATATTTTGGTCATCGTGGATACCTTTAGCCGCTTCACGTGGCTCCTCCCCAGCAGGGAGACTAGGACGCATAGCACCATTAACCATCTTACTAAAGTTTTCATCCTCTTTGGTCCCCCTAAGAACCTGAAAGCGACAATGCACCCTGCTTTATTTCAAAAAGTTTTTGCAAGTTCTCCTTCAATAATGCCATCAAACATGTTACCACCGCACCTTAATATCCCCAGCCTTCGTTTGCTGAGCGTGTTAACTGGGACCTAAAGGCATCCTTAATTATTTATCATGCTAACGTGCAGAACAAGTGGCATTCGTCATTGCCAAGGCTCAATCTTGCTTTTAACACTGCTCAGCATGAGGCTACCTGCGTGACCCTCACCTCCCTCATGCTTCCTTATCCAATTAATACTCCCCTAGCCAATCTGTGGAATATCGAGGTGTAAGCAAACTACATGACACAGAATGATGCATACAATGAATTTAAGTTCAGTGTAGAAGTTGAAACAAATTTAAGTATCCATTAATCAATATATAGTCCTCCCTAATTTATCTAAATATCTCACTTTACTGATTGCAAAATCATTGAAGATCATAATGACCTAAAAACCTTATTATTACACTTGTACCATGAAAATAAAAAAGAAGATGTACAATATAAGAACCTCCTTGATCAGAAAGCCAGTCAGTGTTTTAGAACTCAGAGAACTTCTCTAAAATTTATTCTTTGGCTCCTAAAATACTGTTAGTGTGTAGTTTAATAATACACAAAATCTCAGTCTCTTGTAGTAAGTTCATACCTACACATTTACCAATTTTGTGTATTAATTTCAAGCTATTTTCCTTATTACCTATAGTGTGTCCACAGGATTTTAGATATGCTCCTAAGGTAGAGGAACTGGAATGATCATGAAATCATGTGACAGTGTAGTGGGTGGTGCTGGGATCACTCATGAAAAAATTACTGTAGTAGTTGGTGTTAGTGCTGCACCCTTTTTAGATTGAAATCAGCTGATAGGTATACATGCTTAAAGGAAGAAGCTCTAAGGGCTCACCCTTAGATGACGTCATGTATCCCAGTAGAGAAGCAATTAGCATATCTCATCAAAATATAAGAGGTATTAGAGATAAAGGTAGTGAACTGCTTATAGATGCTGACTCTGAAATTATTGGTATATCGTAACACCACTTAAATAATTTGACAATTCAGAGGCTTCCTTTACCAGGACACAGATTAGCTCGCTATTTTTCAAGGAGTTCCTTGTGGGGTGGAGGAGTGGCTTTGTAAGCAAAAACAGTATTCCATTTGAGTCCACAGATGTATCACGGCACTGCACCGAACAGATATTTGAATGTTGTGCAGGGGCCATTGAATTTAGTGAAACTAAGTTCCTAATTGTTGTTGTTTATAGGTCCCCTAACTCTGACTTCAGAGCATTTCTGCTCAAGCAAGAGAGGGTTCTTGATTCACTTTGTAGGAAGTACCAGAAATTAGTTACATGTGGTGACTTCAGTACAAATTTTGTATATGATGGTGTAAGAAAAAGGATGTTGGTAGATCTCCTAAATTCATATGATCTGTTTTAGACTGTGTTTTTTTCCAACTAGGGTGCAGTAGAACAGTAGCACAGCCATAGACAGCATTTTAATTCATTCTTCATTCCTAGATGGGCATTCTGTTAGTAAAAGTGTGAATGGCCTTTCAGACAATGATGCACAAATTTTAACACTAAAGGCTTTTATACTCAAACAAATGTCACGTGTAGGAAAGTTAATCCAACAGCAATAGAGAGTTTTTTCAACCTTGTCAAGGAACAAGGGTGGCAGATTGATTATAGTGCCTAGAACACAGATGATAAATGTAATTTTTGCCTTCACACATTTCTCATGCTCTTTGAGAGTTGCTTTCCATTAGAACGTTCTAAATGAGGCACTAGCACCAATAATAGGCAGCCTGGGTGCCTGACTAGTGCAATAAGGATATCATGTAGAACAAAATGGGAATTATATCAGAATGATGGAAGTAGTCATGATCAAGGTACTGTAGCCCATTAAAAACAATATTGTAAGGTGCTTAAAAATGTTATTAGAAGACAAAGAGTATGTGGTATGCAAATAGAATTGCTAATTCACAGGACAAATTTAAAACCACATGGCTAGTTGTGAAGGAAGTGTCTGGTCAGCAGCTCGAAGTCAACGGTATAAAGTCAGTTCATAGTCAAAATAATCCTGTTACTGATAAATCAGATACATGCACAGTATTTAACAATTACTTCCTGGTCATTGCTGGTGAATTACATAAAAATTTAGTTTCTACAGGGAGTCATATAGCTCTCTTGGAAAATGCTTTTCCGAGATTGATGTCTGAAATACTCCTCTGTGATATTGACAAGGGTGAGATTGAGTCAATGATTAAATCACTGAAGGCTAAGGACTCTCATGGATATGATGGAGTGCCTAGCAGCATATGAAAGTACTGTGCTGCACATGTTAGCCCTGTATTTAGCCATATTTGTAATTTTTCCTTTAGGAATGGTCAGTTTCCTGAACGGTTAAAGTACTCAGTAGTAAAGCTGCTTTATAAAAAGGAAGAAAGGGACAGTGTAGACTATTTTAGAGCTATTTCTGTGCCATCAGTGTTTGCTAAAATTATTGAAAAGGCTGTGTATGTAAGGATAATTGATCATCTTGTAACACGATTTTCTATCAAATCTGCAGTTCGGCTTTAGAAGTCGTTTAACAACTGAAAATTCTATATTCTCTTTTTTCTGTAAGGTACTGGATGGGTTACACAAAAGGTTTCGAACGTTAGGCATATTTTTTGATTTAAGTAATGCATTTGATTGTGTTGATCACAAAATATTGCTCCAGAAGTTGGACCGTTAGGGAATACAGGGAGTAGCTCACAATTGGTTCACCTCTTACTTTAGCAACAGACAGCAAAAGATCATTATTCACAATGTTGAGAATGGCTGCGCCGTGGGGTCTGAGTGGGGTACATTCAAGTGGGTGGTGCCCCAGGGATCAGTGTTGGGGCCACTCCTGTTCCTTATTTATATGAATGATATGCCTTCTAGTATTATAGGTAACTCTAAAATATTTCTGTTTGCTGATGACACTAGCTTGATAGTAAAGGATGTTGTGTCCAACATTGGCTTGGTTTCAAATAGTGCAGTTCATGACATAAGTTCATGGCTTGTAGAAAATAAACTAACGCTAAATCACAATAAGACTCAGATTTTACAGTTTCTAACACACAATTCAACAAAACATGACGTTTTCATTTCACAGAATGGGCATACGATTAGTAAAACTGAACTGTTGACATTGTCATGGAAAGCCCATGTTCAGGAACTTGTTCAAAGACTTGATGCTGCAATTTTTACTATTCGAATGGTATATGATGTGAGTGATCGTTCGAGACGAAAATTAGTCTACTTTGCTTATTGCGCATGGTATTGTATTTTGGGGTTTTTCTTCCCATCCTCAATGGATATTTTGGGCTCAGAAACGGGTGCATCACGCATTAGGTGGTGTAAGTTCACGAACCTCTTGTCGACCCCTGTTCATGAGTCTGGGTATTCTGACATTGATTATCAATATAAACTCATTCCCAAGAAAAAGCAGCTTTCACTCAATTAATACTCGGTAGAAATCAAACCAGCATTTTGATCGGACTTCTTGAGCTCTTCTGCAGAAAAGTGTGCAGTATACTGCCGCATCCATTTCCAATAAGCTACCACTCGAATTCGAAAATCTTAGCAATAATCCACGCGCTTTCAAAACGAAACTGAAGTTTCCTCATGCCTCATTCCTTCTATTCTATCGAAGAGTTCCTTGAAAAATTAAGGTTATTCTTTTTGTATTGTTGATTATGTAGTAATTTCATGTACTGACACATTCCATGACCTTGGAGATTTGCTCCTCAATTTGGTCCTACGGAATTTGACGTCTAAATAAAAAATAAATCAATAAATGAAAATAAAATTTCATTAGCGAATATATGTATTGTGACAGCGCAGTTGAAATGCCTATCTGCTTAAAGAGGTATCTAAACGACATTCATGGGTAAACACGTCGCTTTTTTACAGTCAGCACTTTCTTTTTAAGTGATGAGTTTCCACAGAACATTGTTGTGTAAGACATTATTGAGTGAAAATATGCTAAATATGTCAGGAGAGTGATATGTTGGTGTCCAAAATTAGCAAATTATATGAAGAGTGAAAGTAGATGAAATCAAGTTCTCCTCAACATGTACACCGAAAAATATAGAATATTTCGCTCTATTTTCTCACTCATGTTCATACGCTACATCAGTTGGTGTGATTCTAATCGCTGTACGGGACTGAATGTCGTGTGTTTTTCCAAAATTTAGGGAGAGTCCATTTTCAGAGAACCACCTTAAAATCCTCTGAAAAATACAATTTACTAACTCTTGCGTTGCTTTCACTCTAATGGGATTTATTATGACACTAGTATCGTGTACAGACGTACCAGATTTGCTTATTGGATGTTAACTGGAAGGTGATTCACATGTACAAGAAATAAGGGTGGACACGAAATTGAAAACTGTGTGACTCCATCTATGATTTTTTTCCCTCTACTCACTAAAATTTTCTAGCTTTCCGACATTGTCTGAACTATTCAGCACAACTTTTGCATTCTGTTTCTTAAATATAATTCATATCAGCTGTACATAAAGCCAGTAATTCCAGAAAACGAGTTTTTCTAAGGGAGTAACATGATCTATACAATCAAATGCCTTGGAAAGAAATACCACCTGGCGATATATTATTATTTAAGGTTTGTAATGTATGATGAGCGAATGTATAAATAGGCAACCCTCCTGGATTCGAAAGTGTAACAAAATTGTTTCCAGTTTAGTGTGCGAGTACATTAGTTTTTCGAAAATTTTGCAAAAACGATGTCAGTAACGAAATTTGATGATAATTCTTTAATTCTGTATTATCACCGTTCTTATGAAGAGGTTTAACATTTGCATGTTCTAACTTGTCTGTGTGTGTATGTGTGTGTGTGTGTGTGTGTGTGTGTGTGTGGCTTGTGGACGCCTTTATCAGCGTCCTTACACTCATTAAAACAAGCGAATGTGGATAACAACTCTAAAACTGTTGCACACAGTGAGGAGGAAGTCTACAAAAGGACGCTCGTGCGCTCACTTCCGCCTCACGCGCACTGAGCCACATAATCACCCTATCTCGCATGGTTGAAGACAACTGAGAAAAGGTGGAGGGTGCTACACCTGGTAATGAAACAGATGTAAAACGATATAACAGCCTAAAGAAAAAGTGAAATGTAACTGACTGATTACTTACAAAAACACATAGCTGAGACAGTCACCCTGTTAACACATTAAAAACGTCTCCCTAAACTTTTCGGAATCGAGTAGGACACACCACAAAATCTTAAAGGCCACATCAAATTTGGTTGAACGTCACTTAATATAAAGGGCGTATCTGCCGGCAAATCTGCCGTTTCCCTCTTGTCCGAAAATACAACACAGTCTAGAAAAATGTGGCGCACAGAGATGAGAACAGCACGAGCACCACACGTAGTGCTGGAGGGGGAGGGGGGGGCCTCTCGCCAGAGAATGAATCCTTTCGTCAGAGTGAGAGGCCTGTGGCGTACGTGAGGACCAGTCAGGAGAACGTCATCCCATCTTCGTGGGCGAAAAGGATGACACCATGGCCGCGTTGTGGACTTCGCTAGACGCAGTTTATTATCGATCACTTCCAGCCACTCTTATTCCCATTCACACATGACACTGTACCACAATAACGAGGTGACAGCATGCAGGGGGATAGTACACTAAAGTAAGTGAGAATCACTACACAATCCCTTGGCTGCTACATCTACATCTACATCATACTCCGCAAGCGGAGTGGTGTGTGGCGGAGGGTACTTTTTGTACCACTAGCTGAGCCCTCCAACCCTTCCACTCGCGAAGAGCGCGTGGGAAGAATGATTGTCGGTAGACCTCTGCATTGGCTCTAATTTCTCGAATTTTCTCTTCGAAGTCATTACGCGAGACGTATGTGGGAGGAGGTAATATGTTGTCCCACTCTTCCCAGGAAGTGCTCTATGGAAATGTCAGTAGCAAATCTCTCCAAGATGTACAATACCTCTCTTGTAACGTCTGCCACTGGAGTTTGTTGAGCATCTCCGTAACGCCCTGGTGCGAATTAAAAGATACCGTGAAGTAACATGTCGCTTTTAGTTGGATCTTACCTTCTCTTCTACCAGTCCTATCCTGTAGCGATCTCTTATAGATGAACAATCATCAAGAAACGGTCGAACAAGTGCCTTATAAGCCACTTCCTTCATGGATGAGTTACATTTCTTTAAGATTCTTTCTATGAAACTGAATATGGCAGCTGCATTTCCCACGATTTGTTTTATGTGGTCATTCCACCTAAGGTCGTCCTGGATAGTTACTCCTAGGCATTTTACGGCAGGTGCTGTTTCCATGGTCCCATGCTACCCAGCAAAAAGACACTTTCTTCGTTTTCTCTTATAAAGATTGTTATGTTGGGTCGCAGCAAGGAATGCATGGTTTTTGCAGACTTTCAGTTTGATTCCTAATGCAGACTGTGGTCTGTAAGGAGAACGTAGCAGAAAGGTGTTGCATATGTTGAAGCGATCTCACGTAGGAAGTGCGCCATCTGTTCTGTGTTAATGTTTGTGTGCCTGCGACTGCGTGTGTATACATTCTAATCTTTTCCGAATCTCGACAATTTTTGCCTCTTTGTGAATTTTCTTTGTTTCATTACTATATGTCCGTTGGAAAGCATCCACGTGGGTTAATATTAGACTTTGTTAGCCCTCTGCCATTACCCTTTGTCTATTCAAATGTGTCCCGTGTAAAATGTTAATTGTTCGCGGCTGCGTGGTTTAATGTTAGTAAAATTTGGCCACGGTACGTAGAAACTGTGTCTCCGCGAACGACATGGGCACACGAGTTAACTGTGAGGCTTACTTTTCTGTGGCCCCCTGCCTCTGCCCTAGAGTTTACTTATTGCTCTGATTTTGGAATATTGAACATATCCTGTCCGGATTATTCAATTGTATTTTTAGTTTGTGATTTAATGTTAAGCGCATAAGCGTGTATGTGTGGTCCTCGTTGAGGCCGTTTCTCCAAACCGAGGTTCAATTTTGAATGTAACCGTGATATTCAGATTTACTCTTTTATTTAATCATTTCTCAACACGGCGGAAGAAACCTGCTAGCTTCGTTGCATGTTGGTGTTGGTGTCGTCCTTGATGTTTTCTGAGTGAATGTGGGTCTCAATGCGAGTATTAAGCCTTTCCCGACTCTCTCTAATAACGACTGCGATTCTACATTAAGAGATTATGTTGTGAATTGTGTAGCGTTTCACAAGCAGTTGTTCGTAGTTACCAGGCAACAGCAGTTATATAGATGTCTTATATCAATGTCTTAAGAAATAAATAATTTTGTTTCAAGTCTTATCCACTGTACCGATGTTACGTCTCCTTTACCTATGCCATTGACCTTGTAGCTTCCTTGTTAGCCCATCCATACGTTTTCCATGCGCACAGGTCCAATAATTAATGTGCCCTTTTTACTTACAACAAATTCTTTAGAATAGCTCTTGTTTTCAGGAGTGTTGCTGCAAGCTGCTCTTGTTAGTTATTTATTTTATTTATTGTTCCGTGGGACCAAATCAAGGAGAAGTCTCCATGGTCATGGAACGAGTCAATACATGAAATTATAACACGATATTAGAAACAGATAAAATGAAATATAGAAAAACATATTCAGGTGACAAATCGTAAATTTAAATAAAGAAAATCAACACTGTAACACTGGAATTTGCTTCATTTTTTAGCTCTTCCAGGAGCTCCTCGACAGAATAGAAGGAGTGAGCCATGAGGAAACTCTTCAGTTTAGACTTAAAAGAGTTTGGGCTACTGCTAAGATTTTTGAGTTCTTGTGGTAGCTTATTGAAAATGGATGCAGCAGAATACTACACTCCTTTCTGCACAAGAGTCAAGGAAGTGCATTCCACATGCAGATTGGATTTCTGCCTAGTATTAAACGAGTGAAAGCTGCTAACTCTTGGGAATGGGCTAATATTGCTAACAACAAACGACATTAAAGAAAATATATACTGTGAGGGCAATGTCAGAATTCCCAGACTATTGAATATGGGTCGACAAGAGGTTCTCGAACTTACACCACGTATAGCTCGAACAGCCCGTTTTTGAGCCAAAATTACCCTTTTTGAATCAGAAGAATTACCCCCAAAAATAATACCATACGACATATGCGTATGAAAATATGCGAAGTAGACTAATTTTCGTGTTGAAATGTCACTTATTTCAGATACTGTTCTAATGGTAAATAAAGCAGCATTTAGTTTCTGAACAAGATCCTGAATATGGGCTTTCCACAACAGCTTAGTATCTATCCGAACATCTAGGAACTTGAACTGTTCCGTCTCGCTTATAATATGCCCATTCTGTCTGATCAAAATACCGGTTCTTGTTGAATTGTGAGTTAGAAACTTCAAAAACTAAGTCTTACTGTGATTTAGCATCAAATTATTTTCCACAAGCCACAAACTTATTTCATGAACTACATTATTTGATACTGTTTCAATATTACACACAAGATCCTTCACTATCAAGCTGGTGTCATCAGCAAACAGAAATATTTTTGAACCACCTGTAATACTAGAAGGCATATCATTTATATAAATAAGAAACAGCAGTGGCCCCAGCACCGACCCTTGGGAAATGCCCCACTTAACAGTGCCTCATTGGGACTGAACATCACTACCACTCTCAATATTGCGGAGAATTACCTTCTGCTTTCTGTTCTTAAAGTAAGAGGCGAACCAATTGTGAGCTACTCCCCTTACTCCATAATGGTCCAACTTCTGCAGTAATATTTTGTGGTCAACGCAGTCAAAAGCCTTCGTTAAATCAAAGAAAACACCTAGCGTTCGCAACCTTTTATTTAATCCGTCCAAAACCTCACAGAGAAAAGAGAATATAGCATTTTCAGTTGTTAAACCATTTCTAAAACCAAACTGAACATTTGACAGCAAACTATGTGAATTTAAATGCTCCAGTAACCTTCTATATACAACCTTCTCGATAACTTTAGCAAACACCGATGGCATAGAAATAGGTCTGTAATTGACAACATTATCCCTGTCTCCCTTTTTATAAAGTGGCTTCATTACCGAGTACTTTAATCGGTCAGGAAACTGCCCACTCCTAAAGGAAAAGTTACAAATATGGCTAAGTACTGGGCTAACATACATAGAACAATACTTCAGTATTCTGCTAGATACCCCGTCATATCCATGAGAGTTCTTGGTCTTTAGTGATTTAATTATTAACTCAATCTCCCTCTTGTCAGTATCATGGAGGAGTATTTCAGGTAACAGTCTCGGAACACTTTTTTCTAAGAGCGCTATATGATTCCCTGTTGGGACTAGATTTCTATTTAGTTCACCTGCTATATTCAGAAAGTGATTATTAAATTCTGTACATATATGCTACTTATCAGTAACACGGACATTCCCACTGATTCTATATCCTCGACCTGTCTCTGCAGACCAGCCACTTCCTTTACGACTGACCATATGGTTTTAATTTTATCCTGAGACTAAGCTATTCTATCTGCATACCACATACTTTTTGCCTTCCTAATAACATTTTTAAGCACCTTACAATACTGTTTGTAATGGGCTGCTGCATTTATATTTTGACTGTTTCTAACGTTTTGATATAATTGCCACTTTGTTCTACAAGGTATTCTTATCCCTCTAGTCAGCCACCCAGGCTGCCTGTTTGTGCTAGTACCCTGTTTTGAACGTTCTAACGAAAAGGAACTTTCAAAGAGCACGAGAAAAGTCTTGAGAAAAGCATTATATTTATCGTCTACTGTATCAGCGCTATAAACATCTTGCCACTCTTGTTCCTTGATGAGATTTACAAAGGTCTCTACAACAACTGGATCAGCTTTACTAAACAGCTGATGACTATATTTAAAACGTGTTGCAGCACAAAAATCTTTTAGAGTTAAAATTTGTGCATCATGATCTGAAAGGCCATTCACCTTTTTGCTAACAGAATGCCCTTCTAGTAATGAGGAATGAACAAAAATGTTGTCTATGGTTGTTCTACTGTTCCCTTGCACTCTCGTTGGAAAGAATTCGGTTTGCATAATATTATATGAATTAAGGAGGTCTACCAGCATCCTCTTCCTTGCACAATCACTTATACAATTAATATTGAAGTCACCACAAATAATTAACTTTTTGTATTTCCTATAAAATGAGCCAAGAACCTCCTCTAGCTTTAACAAAAATGTTGTGAAATCGGAGTCTGGGGATCTATAAACAACAACAGTTACAAGTTTAGCTCCGTTAAATTTAACCACACCTGCACAACATTCAAACACCTTTTCAGTGCAGTACTTTGAAACATCAATTGACTCAAATGGGATGCCGTTTTTCACATACATGGCTACTCCCCCACACCGCAAAGAGCTCCTCGAAAAGCTGCCAGCCAACCTGTATCCTGGTAAAGGAAGCCTCTGAATTATCTCCTTATTTAAGAAGCGTTCAGATATACCAATAATTTCAGAGTCAACATCTATAAGCAGGTCACTAACTTCATCTCTAATACTTTGTATATTTTGATGAAATATACTAATTCCCTCATTACTCGGATACCTAAGCTTTGTCAAAAGTGGTTCCTTTGTTAGAGAGACTTCCCTTAAGCAGGAATATCTATCAGTTGACTTCAATGTAAAAAAGGTGCAGCTCTAACACCCACTACTGCAGGAATTTTCCCATGAGTGATCCCACCAACCCCACCTATGCTATCACCTACAAGCTTTGCCAACCTCCCCTTCCCATACCTGTTGAGGTGCAGGCCATGTCTAGTGAAACCCGTCCTGCTGATAGACTCCACCGACACCACTGAAATGTGACCTATGCCTTCTGTCATCAGCGCACCCCCAAGTCTCATGTTATTACGCCTGACGGCTGTATCAAGATGAGGCCGGTCGTGACGCTGAAACAGTTCCATGAAATGCACATTCGTGTTGCCAGTCTGAGTGGCTATCTTTTCCAGGTCACTATCTATGTCATACTCCCCATCCCTATCAATACTATTACCAGCCCCACCCACAATCACTACCTGATCCTCTTTAGTAAAATCCCTACATAACCCCCCTATGTTAACAGTCACCTGAGCCAATCCTGCATTAGGCTTCACAATGCTGGTGACCTGGTACTCACTCCCCAGCACTTCCTGCAACTGCTGGCTTACACCTCTGCCATGAGAACTACCTAACAGCAGAACCTTCTTCTTCCTCTTCGACTTTGCAACTGTTCTAGCCACCGTAACTACTGAGGTCTGCTGCGTATTTCCTACATCTACAGCTACTAGAGATTCCACTCCACTAGACTCTGACAGTTGGTCATATCTGTTGTAAACACCAATAGTAAAACTATCTGAAAATCTTCTTCTCCTAGCAGATCTCTTGCCAACAGACAGCTCCCATTCCCCAACCCCCTCCTCCCTCCTCATCCTATCTAGCTCCTCCTGTGCTTTTTTCAACTGCACCTGAAGGGCACAGATCTTACGCTCCTGCTCTTCTATCAACTTACTCTTGCTACATAACTTGCAGATCCAGGAGAGGATCTCACCAGAATGCCCACTGGCTTCCCCACTGCATTCCCCCCAGTGAAAATACTTCGAACAAGTCTCACACCGCAATCCACTACACACGAACCTACGGCAAAGCCCACACTTCTCACTCAAGGTAAAATTTTACTTTTTCTAAGTTCCGCTACTACAATAAGAAGATGTTAAAAACCTGACTACAATAAACACAAACTTACTCTACAAGGGAAGTAACTACTATTATTAACAGTATTAATAAACAACAAATGTGAATAAAACAAAAGACTAATACAGAGAGAGAATCAAACGTCTAATGACACAGTAACAAAGCTGAAAACAGTTCCCAAAAGTTTCTTCTGAAATTATTTCACCAGAGAACACAAAAAACTCCGGTTGAAGACTACTGAAGTTCCTAAATAAACCACTATACACAAACAATTAATTAGTACTTAGCTTTCGAAGCGCCGCTACAGCTGCAACTGGTCAGCGCGGAATGTAAACACAGGTAAGAGGTTACGTTGCTCGATACGAAACACAAATATCAGGTCACAACACAAGAAAGGCAGAGATGAATGAAGAAACCACTAAAAGTCACTTATATAGTAAATATTATCACAAAAACCGTTAAAATATCTATCTGAAACCTAAAAATATATGAAAAACTTAGAGAGCGATCTCACACGCAGTCACTCGCTTATGACGTCACACCAAGTGTTCATACACTTTTTACTGTATTTTAATATTTGTTTCATGTGAACAATCCCTGGATCATATTAATAATTACATCCCATTTTTACGAGTGACATTACAATGAATGTTCTTTTATAAATTTTTTTCTTATCATTAAATTAATTAATTTTCCAACTCTGTCGAACCTCTTACTTGTCGTTTGGCTAGAGTTAGTCGCGACCCAATCTTGTACTTTGATTTTAATGTCAGATAGCATTTCCATTTGCGTGTGGCTCTTTTAGCCATCCGGATATAGCTCACGGCTCCACTCATTTCATAAACACCACTTAAGTCCACCTTTCCTTTACCTACGCCACTTACAATGTTTATCTCGGAAGATAGCGAAAGTAAATAGTGTACAGAGTAAACTGAAGAAGAGGAAGAGGGGATCAGGTGTACAATTAATGGAAGTGGCCTCAAGTGGCGTACGCACCCCAGCACAGAGCAGGAGCCGGCCAGGTGGTCTGCGATGAGGCACCACTGCTGGACGGAGAACTCGTCGGCCGCTCTCTCAGAGAACTCGCGGACCTGCTCCAGAGCGCCGGCGCAGCCCCTCTCCCTCTCCTCCGCGGGGCTCTGCAGCTGCAGCAGGCGCGCCACGGCCGGCGCCGCCGCCGACAGCCGCTCCAGGTTCTCGCACGTCGCATCCAGCTTGTAAGCTCCTGCGGAACGTTTCCCCGTCACCTGCAGGTCTGCACACTGACTGCTCAGACAAGCTGTTATTGTTTCTGTCTGCATCGACACTGCTAAGCAATGAAATGTCGACAACGTGAAAATGGCAATGAGACCGGACAGGGGAGAGGCACCGTGTTGTATCCTTACAGACGAGTCCCCGTCGTGAGTATAGCATCAGAGTGGATAACTGCCAGCGTGGAGGCTCCGAGGAAAAAAGCTTCCCAGGTGTCACTCGTCACTGTCACGCCCGCCTGGCACCCGCCGCCATTGTGTGGGGTGCCCTTTGGTGCACAGTATGGAGCCCGTCATTTGACAGCAGCTGATGCACTGCCCGTGGTAGCCTACCTTCGAGATCTCCGGGACGTTATCCTTTAACACGATAACACAAGACCACACGTCACCCCAGCTGCCCTCAGTACAGACGGTTTCCATTGTTGTCATGGCGATAACGTTCTCTGAAATTCCCATCTGTTCAAGGTACTTCGACTTCTCGACTCGGTACGCAGCAAATATAAGTCACTCTTGGACAGATAATCTGTAAAGTCGGAGAGCACGGATGGTCGGACGAGCAGTCCATGAGCAAAACCACGTAAAGCCATAACACGGGTTCCATAGGTTCTGAACTTCAGCCTAGCTCAAAGTATAAATCCTTCCAGAGCAGCCTGGAATGTACTCGTCTAGCCTCAGAGAGTGTATTATCAGTAAAAAAGATGCACTTATTGTTAAACGATTTGTTGGCGAGATGGAGAATGTGAGCTGGACAAGTAGATGTATGGACACACCTACCTAAAACTTTGCAGAGCAGTGCAGGAGGGAGACGTTAGTGCGATGCTTCATGGCAGACATCAGGCACGACATGGGGAGTTTTACGTGGAGCTCACAGAGGTGACCCAAGACTGCTCCTCAGCATACACAGCCAGTGGGGGGTTGCTGCGGAAGACAGAGGTCCAGTCCAGCCGGAGCCACAGACGGCGACTTCACGCCTGCCTCCAGACGTTCTCCATTCTCATCTCCTTAAGGACACGTATTTAGACTCTCCCATCATAGTCTGGCTGAGAATTTTTGTCTTTGACTTACAATAACTACATCCTGTAAAGAAAGAATTCTTATTAATATAAGGGACATATCATTATTTTCTAGTTTTAATCACGTGCTGATGTATTTCGCCTGTAATTATCGCCATGGTTACGCCTGGTACATCGTGTGCTAGGTAAAAAACGTGCTGCCGCGCACTGTTTTGCATGCGTGTGTGATGGTCCTCTTAATACAGTTTGTTGATCTGCACTTGTCTGAGAACATGCAACACTTTTGGAGCTGAAGATAAGTTACTTTGACAGCTAACTACTAAACGTTTTCCAATTGTTCAAAAATAATCCCACTGAGTTTGTCCACCGGTATGGTACTGTGGCTGACACATCAGTCCAAGCCGGAAATGAAGCAGCAGTCAAAGCACAGAGAGCAGTGAGTCGATCCCTACTAAGAACGAAGTGTCTACTTTCGTCTGCCGGAAGGTTTACGACCAGACATTTCTGGCTTACAAAAGCAGTTTTCTCCGATGACTCCCTTACAAAGAATAAAACACTAACTGGCAAGTGTGACTCAACTCATCTTGACCAGAGGCATCGAAAATGGGACAAGTCCAAGCTTGTAGCATTAAGCAAAAAGGAAGGAGATGTGATATCTCTGAAAAAAGAGACAAGCTCTTAGCCCGTCAGAAGTGAATTTGGAGCTGTACTGATGCACTGGACAGATCCGTTTCACCGAGGGAGCTAAGATGTAGTTAGTACGGCCGTAAGTTACTACCGTAAGCAGGTATTTAAATAGTTTAGGATGACGTCCCTTGGAGTCGGAAGCAATATCATGCAGCAAACTGATAAAGAGGGCTTTCTGATAGAACTACTAGTAGCCATTAATATTAACCAAAAAATCGGAGTGCCATCAAATTGTAATTATGCACTGCAAACTTTACAATAATACACATCTGACACAGCTACAGTCTGGAACCGCGCGACCGCTACGGTCGCAGGTTCGAATCCTGCCTCCGGAATGGGTGTGTGTGATGTCCTTAGGTTAGTTAGGCTTAAGTAGTTCTAAGTTCTAGGGGACTGATGACCTCAGAAGTTAAGTCCCATAACGCTCAGAGCTATTTGAACCATTTTTGAACATCTGACACAAATAAACACACTTAACTCATAAATTGAAAATCTTTACGCTCGTAACCAACACAGAAATCTCGGGTAAAATGTGTGTAAGGGCCGACGGTCTCACTCGGCGCGCTCTGTGGGCTGCTGTGTGATTTAGCGTTACTTCCTGCCTCCTCATGTACTCTCTGTAGAGTCCGTCCCAGTTACTGGTTTAGCAACTAGACGTTTACTGGATTCGAATAATTACTTTCCCTGTTATTTTCTATAAAAATATTTTTTTTCAATTATTCACATATGGGCCCAACAGGACCATGCTAGGTACACTCAACCAATGTCGCTTTTAATGGTTGGCTTTCTGTCCAAATTTATTTCATCCTTTCAGAATGAAGTCTCTTTCTTTCATCAGACTAGTAGTAGAGCAATGTATGTGTCGCCCCCACATTCCATTGTTGCCAGATGTATCCAAGATGTTGATGACGACATCATCAAAGATGATGTCATGTAGACTTGGCAACAGGGCATGATGTCATCCAAGATGACAGCTGTGACGTCGTAGACAGCCTCCCCCCAAAAAAGATGACGTCACCTCAAAGTAGGTCTTGGCAGCCGTGATGTCAATCAAGATGACCGATTTTGGCGGGAAGATAGGACACTTTGCCTACCTCCACTAACCTAACCTCCACCCCCCCCCCCCCCAAATGACGCGAAGTTCTAATTCCTACATAATAATGCGTCACACCTAAGAAACTGGCGGGAAAAAAGGACTTTATTACTTAAACAATTTCAAGCACATGTGTTCTCCACTGTGACTGGAGTCCAACTGGCTTAGTTCAGATCTACGCCAGCAAAGGGCGCCACTCTGACGTCAGATCGTGATGCAAGTACCGTCATTCAAAATGGCTGCACCCAGTGTATCCACCACCAGCTCCAGAGCCCAACTGGCTTAGTTCATATCGTGGCCACCAGAGGACGCTACCGTGACGTCGGTTGATGACACAAGATCGTCCGCTCTCTTTCGCGCCGCGCCACCGGCCCGCTGGCGTCTGACCGCTTACGTCACACACCCTCGGCCGCCACCTCAATACACGCGCCGTACATAGTCTTCTGTAAATATTCTAACTAAACTATGACTCGAATACCGTTATTCAATCCGCATGGTCCATGACACAGCTAGAGCATGCTCCCATTACATAATCCTAGATCGTAGTTTACCCCACCTGCAGTCAAGCACTGAAAGAGAGAGAGAGAGAGAGAGAGAGAGAGAGAGAGAGAGAGAGAGAGAGAGAGAGAGAGAGAGGTGCTGCAGTGCCTCCTCTCTCAGCCGGCCGGAGTGGCCGAGCGGTTCTAGGCGCTACAGTCTGGAACCGCGCGACCGCTACGGTCGCAGGTTCGAATCCTGCCTCGGGCATGGATGTGTGTGCTGTCCTTAGGTTAGTTAGGTTTAAGTAGAGCCATTTGAACCATTTTGAACTTCTGTCTCATGTACTTAGGAAAAGGGCTTCGCTAGCTTTCAACTACCTATTTTCAACTACTTTTCATGCAGGTAAGAAAAGGCGTTCACTATACTTTCAACTACCTAGTTTCAACTACTTTTCCAGAACCAGACCGCCACCTCTTCCTAGGAACCGGCGCCGAGTTTGAATTCTAGCACTAAAGAAAGGTCGCTTGCCCTTTCGCTACCAACCTAAGAAAATTGTTGCAAACGAAGCCCACCACCACTACCCTAAGCCTACAGGACGCAACCTCTTCCTAGGGGTTGCTGGTAAAAAGACTCAGCCCGCGCTAGGCTGATGGAGAGAGGAAGGAATGTACTTTATTTATTTGGGAGCATTTTATTTAGGGATGGAGTATACGTATCACAGAACACAAGCTCTGACATGCCCCACAGCATACAGACCTGCAAACTACTCCTACATTAACTCATGTATAAGGCTCTACACACACTCTTGCTAATTGTAAACCGTCAGAAATAACGCATTGCACAGCCTACAGACATGCGAATCACTCGTAAATAATGCAATACATTTACGTACAGATAGCTAAACAACTCCTAAATTGTCAAAATAATAATCCTTCTAAAAGGCTCTGCTTGCTAATCGTCAACTGTCGAAATCATACACCAGCCTTTATTTAAACAATTAGAGGCAGCACCACCACCCAATGTATTCGCCACTGCGTCCAGAGGCCAACTGACTGAGTTCATATCGATGCCACTAGAGGATGCTGCAGTGACGTCAGGTGATGATGGAAGTACCGTAATCTACCACCTAGTGATTCACCACGAGCTCCAGACCCCAACTGAATTAGTACATTTCGTCGCCGCCAAAGGACGCCACCGTGACACAGCTATTGATGCAAGTACAGTTATCCATAATTGCGGCAAACAGTGTGTTCCCCACGAGGTGTAGTACTCAGTACCACCAGCAGAGGACACTGTTGTCCGTTTCCTGACATAAACCAAGTCTTATTTAACGATAGACTATATCCATCACACTGACACAAAAGATCAACCCTGATGTGCCTGGGGCCATGTTGCACAGCCAACAGACACGCAACCAACTTGTAATTTCAGTACACAATAGCAAACTGCTCCTAAATAATTCTTCACACTGATGTGTAGACACGCTCAGTACTTGTAAACTGTCCAAATAGCTCATAGCACGACCTACAGAGCCACTCGCGGAGTAATGCAATCAACGCACGCAAGCACAGTCCACCGCCCCCTAGGTAGCGATAAGTGACGCATCAGTCAGATGTCAAACCGCACACAGTCCCCTGCTCGGCTTCCGGAGGATGAGGTGGCGGCACCCCCATTCACACGTAACACCTGACAAATTCCTATCCGCTAGACACCGATGATGAAGCGATCGCACGTACGGTCGACGCGGTTGTTGACTGTCAAAGCACTCACGGACCTCCGTTTAGGGCCGAGCACGACAGTGAGGCAGCCGCAGCTCGGGTCCCGCGCACTCCGTCACAGTCCCTGAGCCTGCGTCATCGACTCCGGTGAAAGTTGCATGCCTCGATTCCGTCACGATTACACTGTCATACCATTTCAAAGCGCGTTCACGGCAGTCTCATATTCGAGGCATCGCCAGGTGCCACTTGTCTTTACCAACGAAGGCAGAATAGCACAGAGCGTGTTGACACACGTGTTCAACCGCACGTACCCACCACAGCGTGAATGACACATCGCCATCTAAAACATTCTCTATGTTATTCTTACGTCACATGGCTTTGTGAAAAAAAAATCGGCCAAGTCCAGCTCTCCGTAATTTTATAGTGCCCCAGAAATACACTCCTGGAAATGGAAAAAAGAACACATTGACACCGGTGTGTCAGACCCACCATACTTGCTCCGGACACTGCGAGAGGGCTGTACAAGCAATGATCACACCCACGGCACAGCGGACACACCAGGAACCGCGGTGTTGGCCGTCGAATGGCGCTAGCTGCGAAGCATTTGTGCACCGCCGCCGTCAGTGTCAGCCAGTTTGCCGTGGCATACGGAGCTCCATCGCAGTCTTTAACACTGGTAGCATGCCGCGACAGCGTGGACGTGAACCGTATGTGCAGTTGACGGACTTTGAGCGAGGGCGTATAGTGGGCATGCGGGAGGCCGGGTGGACGTACCGCCGAATTGCTCAACACGTGGGGCGTGAGGTCTCCACAGTACATCGATGTTGTCGCCAGTGGTCGGCGGAAGGTGCACGTGCCCGTCGACCTGGGACCGGACCGCAGCGACGCACGGATGCACGCCAAGGCCGTAGGATCCTACGCAGTGCCGTAGGGGACCGCACCGCCACTTCCCAGCAAATTAGGGACACTGTTGCTCCTGGGGTATCGGCGAGGACCATTCGCAACCGTCTCCATGAAGCTGGGCTACGGTCCCGCACACCGCTAGGCCGTCTTCCGCTCACGCCCCAACATCGTGCAGCCCGCCTCCAGTGGTGTCGCGACAGGCGTGAATGGAAGGACGAATGGAGACGTGTTGTCTTCAGCGATGAGAGTCGCTTCTGCCTTGGTGCCAATGATGGTCGTATGCGTGTTTGGCGCCGTGCAGGTGAGCGCCACAATCAGGACTGCATACGACCGAGGCACACAGGGCCAACACCCGGCATCATGGTGTGGGGAGCGATCTCCTACACTGGCCGTACACCACTGGTGATCGTCGAGGGGACACTGAATAGTGCACGGTACATCCAAACCGTCATCGAACCCATCGTTCTACCATTCCTAGACCGGCAAGGGAACTTGCTGTTCCAACAGGACAATGCACGTCCGCATGTATCCCGTGCCACCCAACGTGCTCTAGAAGGTGTAAGTCAACTACCCTGGCCAGCAAGATCTCCGGATCTGTCACCCATTGAGCATGTTTGGGACTGGATGAAGCGTCGTCTCACGCGGTCTGCACGTCCAGCACGAACGCTGGTCCAACTGAGGCGCCAGGTGGAAATGGCATGGCAAGCCGTTCCACAGGACTACATCCAGCATCTCTACGATCGTCTCCATGGGAGAATAGCAGCCTGCATTGCTGCGAAAGGTGGATATACACTGTACTAGTGCCGACATTGTGCATGCTCTGTTGCCTGTGCCTATGTGCCTGTGGTTCTGTCAGTGTGATCATGTGATGTATCTGACCCCAGGAATGTGTCAATAAAGTTTCCCCTTCCTGGGACAATGAATTCACGGTGTTCTTATTTCAATTTCCAGGAGTGTAGTTAACGCTCGCTTTCTTGCTGTCTCAGCTTCAATGCGCCAAAATTCCTACCCTAACAGAACCTGTTTACCAACATCGCCGGACCCAGTCTTCCTCCTAGACACAACGTGATAGCCTTCCTGCACTCAACATACTCAAATGTTCTCACCGCTCCTATATCTCACCACAATTAATCTAGCATTCTCATGGGCTCTTATCGAATTTACCAGTCAAATTACTAACGCCGTCGGTATCAAAGCACCATCCACCTTTTCTTTCTGGGGCTTTCTGTCGTTATTTTGCAAAGACTGTTAAATTGCACCGACAGTTCCCTCAATCTGTAGACCCCCAACCTGGTCTTTCTTTCTACAGACGCTACACTCAGTGGTATCAACTATTTTACACTGATCACCATTTTGTACCGACAACTAAACATCGCAAAGTTGTCTACAGGTCATCAAATACATACGACACTTTCAAGAATATTGGAGAATCAAACCTGATCTCCAACCTGGGAATATATCAACGAGTATCGTCTCGATCTGGTAAACATGCAATTCATGTTCGAGGTATCCTGCTTCTGTGTGGACCAGTATTCGTTGATGAATTGCTGTTTGAGTTCATCAAAAGACATACTTTCAGTTTCTGGATTGACACTCCATCTTTTGGCGTCTGCGGTCATAGCACTAATTACCAAATTTATTTTCTCTTGGTCACTCAGATTTCCGGGGAAAACTCTTTCACAATTTTTCAGAACGTCTAACGGATGCCATCCATTATGTTTCTTGGAAGGATCGAATTTTTCCTCCCCTTCCAGTAACTTATGATACTCTACTTTAGTTATCACATGACTAGGTGTCACCTGTATTTTCTTTTCCAGCTCATTAATATGACCGAGAGTATGGATGTGTTGCTATTACATTTCTGTTTACGATTACCTACTTTCTCTGCTAACAGCTTTTCACACTTCCAAACAGTTTCTCTCAAATTTCAGACTTCTGTTTGGCATTCGATATATACTTCAGACTTAATTTCTTCAGACCGCTCGGTTATAGTCTCATTAATGAGGGGTTTGACATTCTCTTGAATCTGTTCAATTTTGGAGTCGAATCTTTCATTAATTCCTTTGACCTGACTTTCTACAGTTGTTACTCTATCCTCGACCCCTTGCATTCTGGTTTTCACTTCTTTAACTTCGCCTATAACTGTATTTAATACTTCGCCCTTGTCATCAACTCTCTTATTGATGTGTTCTCCCTGATTACTAATTTGGTTACTCTGTTCCTTAATTTGTTGATTTTGTGCTCTAATTTGTGTACCGATTTGGTTACCCTGTTCTTTAATTTGTGCTTTCATTTGCTTTTCTAGGTTATTATTTTGTTGAATTAATGTTCTCAGTAAGTCGTGAATGTCAAATACATTACTACTTTCAATTTCGGCTTTCTCAGTTACATAGCCAAATCCTTCTACAGTTTCCTCGTCTACTCTTTCTTTCTTAATGGCTGATGGCCTCCACATATCACAGAAGTCATCATCCCTTTCTTTGTCTCCTGCTATGTTTTGTTGTTGCTTTGTATGTTTGTCTGTCTGACTGTCCATTTCGGCCAGGCTCAATTACATTCCCTGTTGTTGTTACTGGGGTACTCGTGCCTACTTCTTTATCCATGGATTTATTAAATATAGCTTACAGTTTACTTTTAAATGGTCTCGTAATTGACTCACACCTCCCAAACTGCTACAAATTCGTGTCTCTGGACCTTTGTTCTAGATTTTCGCCGCTTCAAAAGTCCTGTCACAGTCGTCATGTGCAACGATTCTTTCGCGTTCTCGTCAATATGGTAACAGAACGTTTAAATTCTACCACTGTAAAGACGGAAGATCCGCGATTCGGAATGTCAGAACTGTGTAGTAAGTAGCGGCAGGAACACCACCGCAAAATTACGCAGCACTAACACTCCAAACCATCGACTCTCAGAGAGAGATTCTAACTGTGTTCAACCTAATGGTAAAGTATCGAACTATTTTTCTCCGAATCATACAGTTTGTGGGAAAAGCAGTAAGAATAATTACTTTTGGAAACCTTTAGTCAGACAAAGCCTGTTATAACAATAAACTGTTTCGCTTAGTGAAACGGCCACTCACAATAAATTCGTTTAGGTAAGGACCCTACTCAGGTAGATGAAATAGGAAAATTACAGTTAAACACAAAGGTACATTTAACACTTACATTCCACTGATTGATGATGGGTGGTTCAAACTGTGATACACTTCTAAATAAAGTACTTTGCCTGTTACTGATGCCGAAGGTGGTGTGAGGAGGTGCTGTGTAGTAACATTGCGCAGGTACAGCTCTTGATGTACATAGCTCTGTCTTCCTCTTGGTGGCGACGATAAAATTGCAAATTCCTGAGTTATTAATTTATTGCCGTACTGCGCCAATCATGTAGAACACGTCCGATGCCAAAACCCAGTCTTGCAGGTGCTTGACCAACATAATGTGTGTTCACCACTTGCAGGGCAGCTACCGACTGACTGAGCCACTTGTGCGCCAATTCTCACCCACGCACCCAACCACCTTTTCCATTCCACCATGGAACGGAGTTCCGTTTTACCTATGATACCTACACCTTTTCAATTTACACTTCTGTTTACAAAAACCCTAAGTGTGAACCATCTACAATTGCATGACAGCATATACATACAAAACTGACATAATTAATTAAGTTGTACTTGAAATATTACATAATTATTTACAAAATATGTTTTAATACATTTATTCCACTTACGTCAAAGACGTTATTCTAAACAGATAAACTACACTTCACAAAAGCTTACTCTCGTTATAGTATTTGCTTAATCTTTCAAAATTATTTCAGAACAAAAAAATGTAAAATATACATATTAATGGCAGTATTATATTAACAATAGCATTACACGCTAGACACCGATGATGACGCTATCACACGTGCAGTCAATGCTGCCATCAACTGTCAAAGCACTCACAGACCTCCATTTAGGACTGCGCGTCTCCACAACCAACGCCAAGTGAGGCAGCCACAGCTCGGTTCCCGCATGCTCCGTCACAGTCCCCGAGCCAGTGTTGTCGAGCACTGGTGAGAGTTGCATGCCTCTATCTCTATACAGGCACAGTTAAACTGTTATAGCATTCCAAAGTGAGTTAACACGAGTCTCATATTCGAGGCATCTCCAGGCGTCACTTGTCTTTACCAATGAAGGCAGAATAGCACAGATCGCGTTGCACCCCGTCTGGGGTTTCAGCATTCATTTGCTGGGTACGGGCTTGGTGAACCCGGGGTCCCCGAGCTGTGGACTGGTGTGCGCCGCCAGTCCTCTGACACCGTAAGCTCTGGGCATGCTTCAGCGACCACCGTGTGGTGCAACGGTGGAACGTTGTGTGTCGCAGGGACCGGGGTTCTTGGCTTGATAGCCTGGATCGCGAGGACGGTACATACCTCTATAAAAAAAAAGGCTTCAATCTTAAGGTGTACTGCGCGCCAATAAGATGCATGGCTGTTGAGGTGGAACAGTCGCTAGTGGGCGACCTCAGAGGCACCTGCCGCACCTCAGTTGTATAAGGCTTACCCAGGCATGCGGGTCTCTGTCTGGGCGCACGTTTAGTTCCCTAGCTGCTCGTGGGATGCACATGGCAACCACGTATTTCCCTTCAGCAACTTCGCAATCAGTAAAGCACATGAGGGAGGCTAGTCTTCCAGATAAGCAGATGGAACTGAGTAACAGGGCTCATGGAATCATAAATGACAATGTTTTCATCGTGATTAAGAGGAAGGAGGGCTCATTTGAAAAAGTGTATCCTTTCTATATTCATAAAGGTTTAGAAGGACTCGCAGGTACACTGAAATCTATCAAACGCCTGAGGAATGGTACCCTTTTAGTTGAGACTAATAGAGCAAAGAAAGTGGGGCTGCTTCGAAAGTCAATCAAGTCAACCACTTGCCCTGTTTCTGTATGTCTGTGTACATGCACGCCTGCATGTATAGGAAAGTGAATTCTATCTTTATTACAAGGACAAGGTGTTCGTCGGAATAATGTTATCATTGGTCTGTGTTTAAGTATATAATATTAAATGCCCTATCCTCAGTGAGATGGCTGTGTATGTCGGTAAAAGTATTTGCTTATTTGACTACATGTATGCGTAATTTAGTACGTTTAATTGTTCACCAAATATGACTATCTGTGGAAAAAGGAATTATTATGTCCTATTGAGCTGGGTTGTATGTGGGGGGCGTAAATGCTTGTGCAAAATTATTATAACAGGGTGGGTGGCATATAAGTAGAACAAGTTCTGTGAAAGTGTATGTTGAAGGAATGAGCGAGTGGATGACACTACTCATCTACGACTGTACCATTAGGACATGTAAATAAATGTCAGATAACGTAAATTGAGGTCTTTTTTTCTTTTTAATCATATATATGACTTCTGCTTGGAATTATGTTTGTCTATTTGTTCTAAATGCATCTTAATCTATACTTAGAAAGGGAGAATACTTTTTTATTATTAAGCGAGTTTTGGCAGGAGTGAATAGGCGTTCATATATGCAAGTGTTTAAGATTTGAGAGTGGAAATTGTCAGCGCAGTGTGAATGACGCGGGGTTTGCTGGCTGGGGGAGAGACACTGTTTACATGTCGAGTTGGAGATGCAGGGGAGGATAGAGATCTGCACTATTCAGGAATCCATTTGTGCAGTGTATGTCGTTAGACAATAGCTGGAGAGCAGGTATAGAGAGAGCCCACTTCGGCATGCTGGTCCTGGGGCTGAGTGGACGGCTGTATAGATGGACAGATATGTGGCTTTGACATGCTGCCGACGGTACTCGCATTTCTGGCGAATGGTCAAGACAAGGTCCTGTTGCAGTAACTGAGGTCGTTCTGTTTCTATACAGGCTGCAGAAGATAATGGATATGTCTTTCTCTGACTTAAATTGCAGATATCAGGTGCGCAAAGATCTGGAAATGGGATCATCTGAACAATGTGTATGGTGTGACTAAAGCCAAGTTGGAATTTTACTGTAGCATGCAGGTTCGGGAAAGGTGACACATTTTGCACTGGGTGTAGCCATCTTGAATAATGGCAATTGCGTAATCAAATGACATATTGACAAAGCGGTCTGGCGGTTGTGATAGGAGCTAAACACAGTTGAACTTAGAGCCATTTTTGTTAGGTTAACGAACTGTATGATCTTCCGCCAAAATTCAAACTCCCTACCAAAATCGGACATCTTGAATGAGGCCCTCTGCTGGTGGCGATGTGTACTAACCCAATTGGACTCCGGACCTCATGGCGAACACACACGTATGATATAAATAATAATAAGTAATAAATTATAATAAATAATAATAATTGATCATAAATGATAATAAATAATAATAAATAACTTGAACAGCTGTCTGAATGCAGAGACCTGTTGGAGTGTATCGATCTGTAAGAGTCAACTTTGATGTCCTCCAGACGACCGAATAGCGAAGTAATATTATGTGTTGGGCGGCTTTGGTGGTCAAGTCAGAATTTGAGAAGATGATTGATTTGGGTTGGGGTGTTATTCGATAGAATGTAGATTGTTCGGTTGACTACTTCTGCACATTTTCTTCCTTTATTTAGCTGAGTGAAGATCAATTGTGGTGTGTTGGATATACGCTTGTCTGTTCTCTAGACATGGGACAAACCTTAGTTGACGTGTAAATTATTGCCAAGATCTCGAATATGTTACATGACTGAGACCGGTATTCGAGAGTGGACATATCATTTTGCGTATGTTTGTTTCTAGTTAGTCAGCAGTTTACAGCATGCTGCACATAAATAAAGTTCGGCGTTTGTAGAGAATTAATTTGAAGTCTATATCTTGGGAATTATGATGAACTTGTGATTGGTGAGGTGTAGCCAAGTGCATGACATTGAGAAGTACAGCTAAAATGGTGTAATATAGATGGTTTATAGAGAAAGTACATGTGTTCTTGCAGTCTAGGAGTCTGAGGATGTTTGTAGAAAAGTGAACAGACAAGGAAGGAGGGACAGTCAGGCGTTTGTGCTGAGGGGGGGACGATACCGAATTTGTAAAAGGAGTTCTGAGGGTGACTTAGGTCCGCTGATGTAAGAGGGAAGATTAGCTCTGAGTGTCTGGTCTGTAGAGAGAAAGAGCAGGTTGACGGTGCTTTCCTAGGATTGGAGAGCATTGCGGTATATAGACGCTGTAGGAATGGGATATTTTTTTTTTCGCATACTGGTTAAGTGCACTGTTTTGTGTCAAATGTGTATATACTGTATTGTTTATGTTATGTGATGAGTAGAAAGGAAGTTGTAAGGACGGTAGAGATATTTACAGAGTAACAGGGGTCAGGAGAGTGTATTTCCGATACTTAGCTCATTGTCGAATGCCAATCAATTGAGACCGCGATCATAACATTTAACTGTAAGTATAATGATATCAACGACTTCGGTTTCGAGAGTGCAAATATAATTTTTTGGTCTGTTTGTTTCTAGTTACTCAGTGGTTTACAGGATGCTGTACTTCGAAAAAATTTGGTGTGTTCTTGAAATCTATGAGCCTGGAGATGTTTGTGGAGAAAAAGCGACCAGGCAAGGAAGATGAGACAGTAACGCATTTGTGTTGAGGGGAAGCGATCGCTGAATTTGTGGAACAGTTCGGAGAGGGACTTCTGTCCGTTGATGTAGAAGGACTGATTACCGCTGAGTGCCGCGTGTGTAGAAAGAAGGAGCAGGTTCACAGCACTTCCTTAGGAATGGAGAGCATTGGGGCATATAGTCGGTACTGTAAAGTTACTGTGGCTTACATTGTGTAGAGTTTGCATATAATGGATTGTAAAGTTACTATTGCTTATGTTATGGGATGAGTAAAGAGGATGACCGTCTGTGTGTGTGTGTGTGTGTGTGTGTGTGTGTGTGTGTAGATTGAGGGGGCTGTAGAGGTAATTTGGCGATCTCTGTAAAAGTAAGCACAGAAAGCCTCAGAAAGAAAATCAGGATCGTACTTCGATAACGGGGCCTTAGGAAATTAGGCCAGTAAATTCGATAAGAAGGAATAGGAATGATTAATCGGTTGTGCTGGGATATAGGAGGGTTGAGAACATTTGCGTATGTTGAGAGCTGGAAGGGTAGGAAGTCAGGAGCGCATTCAGTATTATTTTCGCGAACAAGTTCTGTTAGGGTAAGATTTGAATTTACAAACAAGCTGAGAAAACACGAAAGCGAGCGTTAACTATTTCTGGGGGCACTATACAATTTCGGAGAGGTTAACTGGGCTCTTATTTTTTTTACACAGTCAGATGATCGTTTTAGATTGTGAGGGGAGGGCACCGCTGGGATGTGTGCAGACGGTGTGTGTGTGTGTGAACTCGCTCTCGGCTATTCTGACAACAGACGTGAAGGTGGATATGTGTCGCAAATAGGCCGGGAAGCAATGGAATGCGGCCTTAACCTGTGTGCTGGACCGCACTGAGTTAGGACGGTGACAGACGACGCGCGCGGCCTGGCTTGGATAGTCATGTTCGGCGTCTAGGTGTTGGGTGTGAATGCGGCTGTCTTCAAGTCATGTTTGAGGGGTCGAATAGAGACCTTTCAGCGAACTGAGAGCTGTCGGACGTGTGTGACGTAGTGTGGGACAGGCTGATTGCGCGCGTCTGTTGAGTTATTTTGCTATGCGTTATTTGGACAGATTACGAGTACTGATGGTGTTTACAGTTATGTGTACTGTATTATTTAGGAGCAGTTTGATATTGTGCACTGAAATTAGGAGCTGTTTGCGTGTCTGCTGATTGTGCAACATGACACCAGATACATCAGGACGAGTGTTTTTTGTATGAGAGTGATAGATATGCTCGATGCGTAAATACAATTTACGTTAAGTATTTGTGGGACGATATAGAATATGAGAGAGTTCGAGTTGGTTCTTGTTTTTTCTACTTGGATGTTTTGTTAGATCGAATTGCTGGGGCAAGTAGCTACGAGAGCGCGAGGGCTGTGTTTGCAGCATATCTCCGCCTCTCAGCGGTTAACTACAGGTGGGGCGAGCGATGTTCTCGGCTTAGGTACTGGGGGTATGCTCTGGCCATGTCCTACACCGTGTGGATTGAACAACAGTATTCGGGTCATAGTTTAGTTAGAATATTTACAGAGGAGTATGTCCGACGCGAGTATAAAGGTCCAGGCTGTGAGGTGGGCGGTGTCGCGCTCGTGGTGCGTGATAGAGGCAGAGCGGGCGATTTTGAGTCATCACAGGTGACTTAGGTTAGTGGCTCTGTTTGCCACAATTTTCTTGTGTTGGTAGCGAAATACGAACTGACCATCAGAATTCAAACTTGGCCTATTTGTATAAACAGAATGGGATATAGGTTAATGTAGGTTAGTACACGTTAGTGCACGTTAATAAACGGCAGTACGCATTAGTACATGTTAGCCAACGAACAAGGGTCGGGACTTAAGCTATTTCATTCCAAGGCAGAGTCCTTGGATTCGTGAAGCTGTCACCATACACGTACACGTCCGTACCCTCGATACCATCTGAAACGAGACTCGTCCTCCCAGGCAACACGTTTCCAGTCATCAACAGTCCAATGTCGGTATTGACAGGCCCAGGCAAGACGTTAAGCTTTGTGTCTTGCAGTCATCAAGGATACACGAGTGGGCCTTCAGCACCGAAAGCCCATATCGATTCTGTTTCTTGTATGTTTCGCACGCTGACACTTGTTGATGGCCCAGCACTGAAGTCTGCAGCAATTTTCGTAAGGGTTGCACTTCTGTTAGGTTGAACGATTCTCTTCAGTCGTCGTTGGTCCCATTCTTGCTGGATCTTTTTCCGGCCCCAGCGGTCTCGGATATTTGATTTTCTACCGGATTCCTGATATTCACGGTACAGTCGTGAAATGGTTGTACGGGAAAATCCCCACTTCATCGCTACCTCGGAGATGCTGTGTCCCATCTCTCGTATGCCGACTATAGCAACACGTTGAAACTCACTTAAATCTTGATAAACCGCGATTGTAACAGCGGTAACCGATCTAACAACTACACCAGACACTTGTTGTCTTACACAGGCGTTGCCCACCGTAGCGCCGTATTCTGCCTGTTTACGTATCTCTGTACTTGAATACGCATGCCCATACCAGTTTCTTTGGCGCTTCAATGTATATCACATAGCAATGGTACAAGTTGTGGAGGAAACACGTAATAATCAAAAGTGTTCACGTGTACTAATCAGTTTCATACAAATATCCGATAGCACCTTACACACATTTCTTGCTTACAATCGCTCAAACACGTTGTTAGCAGTAACATTCCTTTTTTCCCAGAGAGTCCGTAGTCCTCAAGGCTAATTGTCGTAACGTATTGAGGAAGTAAGAGCTCTAGAATATTTTTTCTAATGTGTGGGTACAGCTGTGTTCTTGAATGAGAAGAATTGTGCAGTCACTATCCCCCTGTAATGGCGATAACTAAAGCATGATCATACTTTGCACAATTTACTCACTACCACTCCTTAAATTCACTATTAGATTACGACATTACCTTATTCACAGACATCCTGCACACATTTGAAGTTGAATAACTGAATGATGACGGATTCGTAGTGATTATTTAGTTTCATACAGCTGGTGCGCTGGTAGAGACAAACAGAAGCCGATTGTATGCTTGGAATAAAGCATTCTTTGCATTCAAGTGTAATTGAGGTTTCTACATAACATGGCATTCCTTACTGAAAATTCAGCTCCCCACACACACGTTAAAGGCTCTAAACAGGAATGTATCGCCGTTTATCGCACATACAACAAGCAAAATCTTAGTACGACGTTCTAACAGGCTCTTTTATTTTTTCGTAAAGAACAGAATTTTGTCAGATGCGACAACAGACCCGTCTCGAGGTGATCCTCCTCCTGCTCCAAATATTAAACAGGTGCGGTGCTCAGCAACACGAAATTAAAATGTACGTAGACTCCATACATAACAATTTTCCGGTTTCTGCTACCATTTCCTTAGCCCCTGAAAATTAACTATGAATGGCTGTTCTTTGGTTTATATTCCACTCGCAATGATTTCTTAGTCTGGGGAAATTTGTATGCCTGAGTGGCATGTCTACGGTAGCTATGCATGGATTGCAGTGCCGCAAACCTCGACTATTGGCGGTTGAATATATTGTGTGTTCATTGGATTTACAAGTATCAAAATATGGGAAGGTTTCGTGGATGTGGTGAAATCCATGAAATTACATTCTTTATTCATCGACAAATATGAGATGGTGGGAGGCTTTTTTTTCTACAGGGCAGTACGAAAACGATACCCAGCTGGTGCGAGTGTGAACGAATCAAAATTTTTTTTTACACCCATAAGTGAGAATCAGGAATGTTACGCTGCTTGAACATACAAATAATGTGGCTTATGTTCCGACATAACACCGGACATTTGTGGGACGTAATCAGATCACTACTCAAGTAAAAAAAATTATATTTGTCTAGTCGTAAGGGAGGAGAGATTTAACGTCGTGAATGGTGACATCAACGAATTTAGAAGTATATCTGGACGAAAGGGGTGATAGAAGCATTTCGTAAACAGGACCACAATATAGCACCGAGGGTTCAACTGGATGTGCTTAATGTACAAACAGGGCAGGCAACACAGCTTAACAAATTGGATACACAGAACATCCCCTTATTGGGTACCCCTAAGAAGATCCTCGCGTTTTCTTTGTTGCATTTTTGACTGCGATGTTGACTGCAGCACACCAACCCTTGTCGGAGATGTCTTTCCAACCCTGTCGTCAATGCGAGCGCCGTTGCTTATCACATAGCGCCGGACGCCTGTGCTTTACAACACTTGTTTCAGAGAGTCTTGGCAGGATACAGCACCTTCCGGAAGCGCTGATTGGAAAACTTAAATGTCGAATAATTTCCTGGAACCGAGGAGAATCGAGACCTGTAGCCGGTGTGAGTATGTGCATACCATAACTTTTTCGTGTACTATACACATATAAAAGAGAACAGCACTGCTTGTGTGAAGTGTGTATATGTTGCAATATAAAGTTACTTCAGCTAATGTTCTGACATGTGCAAAGAAAATGACTGTGTGTCCATCGTGAAGGAGGTAATGATTTGATACGGAAAATTTCATAACATCAGCGTGTGAGAGAGATGTTACACGGAAAATTATGTGATCTATAGATAGTGTTATTTCAACGTGAAATTCGTTCGAGGACCAAAGACATTAAGAGGAGACATTTTCATTACATCGCTCAGTGTCAGACTGCAGAAACAGTCGTAATATTTAATTGTATTTACACTGATGGATATGCACCTGGTTCCCAATATTCTTGTGAGTCTGGTGATGGACGTTGACAGCATAGCAGCTAGCAGGCGGGTCAGGGTTGGAAACAGAATCTCAGCGGACGCCTTTGTTCCCGGATGGGGCTTGCCCACACTTCGTACACCAGTTTGGAGAGTCCGAGAAAGCTTCCAGTGTGCTGTGGCTTGTGACAATTTGGCTCGCGGCTCCCCCTGGATGGGGGAATAGTGAACTAATACCCAGTTTGTGTTAGGTAGCTTTCGCGAACGTGCATATTGCAAGTATGCTCCGTGGAAATCTGAGAAGATTCAAGACGGCTAGTGTTTGCGCTGGGCGTATTGATAACATTCGAATTCCTCCCGGGGAGGACACTCCATCGCTGGTGGTCCTCTCCCTGGCTGACACACACTTCCGCAGCAGCTGTCAGAGAGGACATGGGCCGTGTTCACAGCAATCGTTTCCTCCGGTCTCTGAGCAGTAGCGGTGGAGCACAGGCGCGCTGCGTTTGGACGTCCAGAAGGTGAGTATGTGGGCTGTGAGAGTGTCTTCAGCGATCTTAGGCATCTCACCCTGAACGGACCATGTTTCTCGACACGTTGCGGTGGTATTTGTTGTTGTTATTATCCTATCACGCGGTAGACTCTTTCTTCCCTTATTCTTCATCGAGGTGTAGCTGAGAGAACCTGGCAACTTAGGAATACTACAGTGCTTTTAAAAAATAAAATATGCTTAGCAGACCAGTAGCAGTGGGGAACTGCATAATGGTGATTGTATAAATTCATATCAAAATTTGAAATTCCAACAATCATTTCATACATCACAGCTTCCAGTCGTGATATCAAATAATATTCGGTTGCATTATTCACTGAAATTTTCTCGTCAGAAACACAGAACTATTGCTTATGCATGCAAACTACTGTGTGTATTTGAAGAAAATTGTTTAAACGTCTATATTAACGATTTAATTAATATTTCCTGTGGCACAGCTTCTGAAGCAACATTTGTGCCATCTTCAAAATCAGATAATCAACACTAGATGTAATAACTCCTCAAGGAGTTCATGTTCAGTGTCAAATGTACCACAAAGGAAGTACGCCAGGAAGGTGGGGGTATTTAGAGTCCAAGGCAGAATGGAAAAGTGTCGCACTTCTTTAAATATCCCACGCTAGTTTTTGAGTTTTTGTCATCTGCAAAGCAAATTACGACTCTCTCTCGCTCTCTCTTTTTGTTTAAAGTGTATTTCGAGTCAGCCTGCTACTAGTTTTGTGAAATCACCAATCTGTGTATGTGTGAAATAGTTAATGCATCAGCCTTATATGCCATACATCATGATCATGTGACTGTAAATTATTGATTTATTAAATTCAATAGAATTTCTGTCTCGATTCCCAGTCAGGCACTTCCTTTGGAAGGAGCGAGTAACGCGTGTGCTGGTACCTGACAGGTTGGTTCATGCTTACAGACCATTTGAGATGGGAGAGGATGCCAACAGGAAGTGTGCTTTTGTTGCTGGTGATTAGCCCTTGCTACCTGCACAGGCCTGCACGGTCTGGCACCCAACAGCCATCGTGTGGCGCAACTGAGGGTGGCGAGATGTGAGAAAGTTTTTCAGATATGTTCAAGAGGTTTGTGACAGTGTAGTTTCATGTTTCCTTATGTGACTGGAATGAAAAATCGCCGCAATGGCTTGAGTATTCTACATATCGCGATATAATTCTTTAAATAAACTATATTCCATCACCATGTTGTATACCATAAATTGCTTAAATAAGTACTATTCCACATATTGTCTAAATTGCTTAAACAATATTCCATACATGGGCAATTGATCAATCAATATTTCCAGAATGGAGGGGCAAAAAAATTTGAAAGGTATCGATTTAATTAGTTAATTAGTCTATCAATTTGATACAGTAGTGGGGGGGGGGGGGGGGAGGCTAATCGAATAACCTGGAGCAGCTCAGGAATACCGAAAGTGGCACAACTGAGCTATTTCCCACCAATTTTACCAATCAGTTCAATTAATTAGACAGTTAATTTGACATCAAAAGTAGTGCTAGATTTCTGAGGGGGTTGGAAGAGAAAGGGTAGAAGGGGGTAGGGGTGACATAGAAAATCACTTAACTGAACAATAGTTGAAGGACAGATTATCTCCAGGAGTTCATTATCTTCTTAGCACAACAGTGGGCTAAGGACCTGTCAGTCAAAAGAGAACAATAGTTTTGCCCCTGAATGCACACTTGCCCCTGATGCAGGCAACCTGCACTAACAAACTGTGCTCGTGCTGTCTGCTACTTCTGATCAGCCAAAGTGCTCGGCATTAATGTGACCTTGCAGGGTAACAGTGGGCCCTGTGGAGCATCACCATATGGCGGCCCAAATCATCACCAAACCGCCGTATTCTTTCAGTCTTAGAACGTAAACTCGGTCAGAACTACTAAACAGTTTGAAACAAGTCTCATTCAACAAAATGAAATTCTTTCATTGTTCCATAGCGCAGCTTTTATGGTGACGGAGGTCAGTCCTCGCTGTTTTGGTGCTGACAAGGTTCGCGAGTGGGATATTCAGTTCTGCAGTGACTTTGCAGCTGTCGTCTCCTTATTTTGCGTCACAGTCCTTTTCAATGACCATTCGTCACGATCACTCAAAACCAAAATTTCGTCTGCGTTGGAATTAGGGCATGCCTTTTTTCCGTTTTCCTTGTATGCGGAATAAATGTTCGATACGGTGCTTCTTGAAGCACCTGACAGTTCTGCTGCCTCGGTTACTGAAGCACCCGCCATGCGTGCTGCGACATTCTGCCCGCGTCCGAATGGACAGAGGCCCGACGTGGTGCACTCACCGTGGCACAGGAAACTGTTCTGGCCACGACTGACCCTGGCAACTTATTGAGGAAACTGCACGGGCCCCTTCGTGTTCAGACACAGAGTGCAACCTGCAGGTTTGGCTAGCATCTACATTTATATTCGAGGACATATTTGTCCACACCCTGCACATAAAAGGCTCGGGTGTGACAAAGTCAAAACGTCCCCACGAACATGGTCTGTAATATAGAAACTGTCAGTCATTATTGGCAGCCTCTGACTTCCACCTGTACTCAGACAAACGGGAAACATTTTGGACTCAATGAAGAGATGTAGATGGTTAGCTGATAGCCTTTGAAGATCGTTCTTCACGGTATATCCTCACTCGCGAAAGGCTGTACAACGTCCATTGATCTTAAAGGTTGAAAATGAAGTGTATTTTCCTCCTAATAAACTCACTGCCGGGCAGAGAACGTTTCGTAATACTTCATAGCAGTACGCGCAAGCCAGTGTGCTTCTCAGTAGTTCAAAACCGCGCGGCGCATAATGTCGCGTGAGTCCATGCTGTATGAAAAAGTACTTACTCGGATATACACAGTAGGTCAACCATAAGTTTTCTTCGCCATCATTCTGAAAGCGTAGACCACCGCCCTGGTAATAGACGTCGGCGACGTGCGTGCAGAAACAGTCGAGCTTCGTGGTGCCATTGGCTGCCAGAAAAAGCAGCCACGACGCGGCTGCAGCCCACGGATGCATTGTGAGCTGTCGTCGCCGTAATGGAATCACGCCAAGTGTGCGTCGCGTGCGGCGCAGACACAGTGCAGAGATAGACGTAGCGGAAGTCTTTCCGCAGGATGAGTTAACCACAGGACGCATGACGTCTCTCGTCCGGAACACAGCCATTTTCCATTTTGCTTCGAGAGCCGTCACAAAAAAGAATTCGTTCCTTTTCTGCGTGCTTTCAGAATGACAACGAGTTCGATTAGCACACTTGCAGACTTACAGGAAGTATCCAGAAATGCTGGTTTATTATTCCGGCACAAAAATAGCCAGACGTGCCTCTCTTAGATATTATGCATAATAGCACCTTAAGCAAAAAAACAAAAAAAATGTTGATCACAGTGACGATGATGAACATATGTGCGAAATACAGTGCGCTAAACATTATGAGTAATGTCTGCCAGGAGACTGCGTGTTTTAGGTACCTGGTGTTGTATGTTTAAGGTAACGAGATGCCAACGATTTGCAGAGACACAGCAGTCTCAGTTTATTTGTCGAGCGGGAAAAGGCATTGCGGCTTCTGATGTGTTTCTAGGTATAGAAAGCTGATCCACATTCCTACTTTTCAAGTACAACGAGAGTTTTTTTCTCAAAGGAACCATTACAGAGTGGACTTCACTCTTTCTCCCTCCTCCCTCACCCCTCTCCCCCGCCACACACACACACATACACACACAAACACACACACACACACACACACACACACACACACACACAAACACACACATCCCAAATATCGAGACGAGGAATACACTATGGTGCAAACTGAATTTTGCGGGAGTAGGAGGTGGCCTGACTGTTGAAAGCCTGTTGGCTGAACCTGCCGTCTGATGTCGGAAGGAGGTGAACTGCTAGCCGACGAGAGTGGCTCAGTTCAGCTGAGGTGGAGAAAGAGTTTGGTGGTGGCGTCAGAATACACGCACTGTAGTGCAGGAATGAGAAACGCGATCATAGCGCAGTGCACTACGTTTGGTTGAGCAGGATGGCTTGCTTACAGTGATCCTTGGGTGACAAGACACTGGGCCTCTTCCTTAAGATTTTCACCTCTCATCACGTATTAGGCCTCACAGGAATTACTTACGTATCAGGTGTAGAAGTATGAAACCGGAATTTGATTGCAATAATTACACATCTGTTGTTTGAAACCGATAAACAATATTTCATTCTAAATAATCTCTATTGCTTTATACATTTCTCCTAACCCTCCGGCAGGCTATGAATGACATGCCAAAAAGCAGTCCTTCTTTTGAAGGGAACCAGTCAGAAGCGTTGTCCGGCGACAGCGTGATGCAAATAGGTGATAATCGGTCGGAGCCAGGTCTGGAGAGTGTTTCCCAGTGGACGCCTCGACCGTTACCCTGACACGTTTTAGTGTGTGTGATGCAGCGTTGTCATGGAGCAGTATGACTTTGTGTTGCCTTTTCCCATATTCCGGTTGCTTTTTGAGTAATGATCGATTTAAATGGATCATTTGTTGTTGGTAGCGATCAGTGCTAGCGGTTTCACCAGGTTTTAGCAGCTCATAAATGACACGCTTCTGATCCAACCAAACACAGAACATTGTCTTATTTCCAAAGCGATTTGCTCTTGCACTGGGTGTATATTTTTTGCCCGGATTCACCCATGATTTACGACGCTTATTATTTTCAAAATACTTCCATTTTTCATCACCTGTTATTATTCGATGGAGAAAAGACTTTCTTTTGTATCTGGCGAGCAGCATTTCACAAGTGGTCTTTCGATTTGCTTGCTATCTTTCATTCAGTTCATGCGGGACCCATTGTCCCACTTTCGGCACCTTTCCAATAGCTTTCAGCCGAAGAGAGACGGCTTTCTGCGTCGGATTCAATTCTTCCGCGAGTTCCTGTTCAGTTTGAGTATCATCTTCATCCGGTGAGATCTGCAATTCGTTGCCTTCAAACTTTCTCGGTAGTTTCTCGCGCTCGTCGTTTGTCACGCCAAATCACCACTTTTGAATTTTTAGAACCATTCGAAACACTTGTTTTCTCAAGAGCATGTTTGCCGAAAGCTTCTACAAACATTCGATGCGATTCTTCAGCAGTTTTCTTCAAATTATAACAAAAACCAATGCTGTCTGCAAATCATAGTTCGCAGACGCAAAACTCGACATTTCTACGCGTTTGAAACAGATACCGATGTATGGAACTTGGGTTACTCGTCAGCCATTACAGGAAGCAGATGACCTGCAGACGCGATCTCAAGGGGCCCTACACTGACGGCTAGCACCACCTACACGAAAATTCCGGTTTCATACTTCTACAACTGGTACAGTAGTACCTGAACAACGCAAACTAAGAGTTAATTTGACCAAATCTTTAAAACGAAAGCAGCAACTGCAGTTGTAAATCTTGACATAGTAAACTAATAAAATTCTTCAGAACTGTTTGTACACCTGATACCAGTAAAAGCTTCAACTTAAATAGAACAAATGAGATTCTAAACCTCTGTCAGGAGCAAATATTTAAAGACCAAAGAACAAATAAATTTAAAAAAGCTTAATGCTAATGATTGTAGACCTCACGATTACAGAAAAAAAAAATTTAGCAATAATTGGTTTGCTTAGAAATGTTTCACAAAATTTTAATTTCAATAATTAACAAACTGCCGGCCGGGCCTGGCCGAGCGGTTCTAGGCGCTAGAATCTGGAACCGCGCGACCGCTACGTCGCAGGTTCGAATCCTGCCTCGGGCATGGATATGTGTGATGTCCTTAGGTTAGTTAGGTTTAAGTAGTTCTAAGTTCTAGGGGACGGATGACCTCAGATGTTAAGTCCTATAGTGCTGAGAACCATTTGAGCCAATTACCAAACTGGCTCAACTCAACACCAACTGGCAGATTAACTAGGTCTCTGCCAAGTTGCATCATCGTCACCTTCATGATCTGGCCAGACCTAAACACCTTCCCCCCTCTACCGGATCTGCAGTCACCACGTTACTATGGAAACCGCCAACAAGAACGGAGGGAGGCCCCTTGTTTGTGGCGGCGGCGTACAACAGAGAAAACCACACCAAATCACACAGTACTGGTAAGTTACCCGTAACAGTTCGCAGTGAAATGTGTATGAACTGTAAATTAATTGAGTGGCATCAATTTGGAAAACAGTAATGCACAATTCAGTAGCGAGATAACTGACGGCCGCAATGACTTACCGTCTAACATTCTGCGTGGTGTCTGTTTGTTCTATATCGTGTCTCCCCACCACTTTCGCGCAACGACGCTCTGAGCTTGTTTTTTAGGGAATTGACTAGTTTGAACCTGGGACCTGTTGCTGGTAAGGAGACGCCAGACCACACATGACATGTAGAGTTCAGAAGAGTTCAGTGAGACTAGTGATGATATAACCAAATACTTAATGATTTCAGCGTCAGCTCCACTGCACTCCCTGTAAAAGAATCTTAATACTAATTAAATTTTGTGGAAGGGGTTCAAGGCTTTCCTATTTTTAGTTAGCTGGTAAAATAACGTCGAAAAAGCAGTTAAGTTTACCATTGGAAATTTTATTCTACTCACAAAACATTGTTTATAAATTGCACTATTGATAAAAGGAAATGTTTTAATACAGGATGGTAAAAACCAACTGCGTTCAACAAAAATGTGAACGAATATTCCCTGAGTGGGTTTCCAAGTTCTACAATGGATTGAAGGATGACCTATGCCATATCACATCTATAATGTAGGTTTAAATTAAGTTTCACAAGAGAGAAAACTATCAAAATGGTCTACAGCAACCCTCAATTATCTTTAATTACTTATCTAACTTGTCGTAAATTACAGTGGCTGATGTGGCTTCTCAATAACTATATAACAGAAAAATCATCGAGTTTCAGATTTTTACTTCAAGTGGCAAATGTGAACACCATGAGCTTTAATTGACGATCGACACTAGTATTCCGTAAAAAGGGGATGTAGCAGATGAGACTTCTGCAGTTCTGAGTGAAGCCTTATGCGCTCAAAAATGCGGCATCGCGTGCGTTCATTACCTTGTCGGTGTCCGTCAAGGGGCGGCGGGCAGCACAGCTCCGCTCACCTCACTGTCTCGGAAGCAACTCTCTCCTAACTTCTCCTTACTACAATTTACCGAAGTTGGTTTTAAAAAACTATCTGGCTGTGTTTTCATCTGACCAATCAGGGTCTCAATGTTAACCTTAAGCTCTGCCTACAAAAAGTCTGTCTATCCAATGAGAAACGTTATACTTTTCGTGGTGGGGCAATGTTTTTTGAAGTTTGCAACGTAAAAGAGACGCGAAAAAGTCTCACGCTAAAACCTGCAGCTGGTGTGGTCCTTTAGTGTTATCGTAAGATCTATACTGTTCTTCTGAAGGGCTCTAGCTTTTAACATGGGCTGGGGGGTGGTCCTAACGTAACAGAGACGCGAAAAAGTCTCACGCTAAAACTTACGGGTGGTGTAGCCCTTTTGGCGTTATCGTAAGATCTATACTCTTCTTCTGGAGGGCTCTAGCTTTTAACATTGGCTGGGGGGGTGGTCCTGAGGTAATAGAGACGCGAAAAAGTCTCACGTTAAAACTTGCGGATGGTGTGGTCCTAGCGGTTAGCTGGCGACATGGGTGCCCGTCCGTCCCTTATCGTAGGGCCTTCCAGCTTAACATGGTTCTGCTCTCGGCTTCTGTTCTCGTTTCTCCCCTCGGAACTGCGTCTGTCTCACGGTGGGAAGGTATGACATGCATTTAGGCATTCTTGTGTTTGTGTATTCCATTTGCTCACTCGTTACTCGTATTACTTTGGTTAATTTAATGTCACGATTTATTTGGAGCTATGTGACATACTACTGGATTTGCTTATCGTGTCAGGGTTTTCATGGAAGGTGTTGAATTTGCCTGACACCTTACAACCGCACAATCCTGAAACTGGAAAATCAATCATTAAGTCGCTTCACTTTGACTGTGAGCTGAATTTCCACTTTGCTTAGGCAAATTTAGACTTCAGTAACAATAGGGTGGACCGCACAGCTCTTGCTCAAAGTTTTCTAAACACAGTCCTGAAGACGGCACCTGAATTAGGCTGTTTTGGTGGCGCAGCTAAACAGGCCGTAACAGCACGGTGTCTGTAGGAACCAGGAAAGCCAGCTGACGCTCCGCCGTTACGGGTCAACAGAAGGCCTCTGGGAGCTCCGGATGGCGCGGCCGCCAACTCGTGTGTCCGGCAAGCAAGCCGCTCGCCACGCGTCAGTCACGCCCACTCTCTCTCTCTCTCTCTCTCTCTCTCTCTCTCTCTCTCTGCAGTCCTGCAGGCTTTTGTTGTAGGCCCGACTGCGGCTCCGCGCTTGCGCACGGCTAAAGAAGGCTTTTTCATGCCGGGCGCGCGCCCTTTGGCCTCAGTTATGTTATACTCTCAGCGGCGTTGACAATCGACAGGTTGGCAACGACCATATCGCATAGTATGACGCTTTTACAGCAGAATCCCATCTGGACCGTGAGAGTGACATATTATTGTAAGTTGTTACACCGTCGCCGAAGTACTGAAAGTGATCGGTAACTACGGTAAGAGGAACGTAGCTTTGGAAAAGAAGCGTCGTCGCGGGTACTTAATGACAGCTGACAAGTGAGGCCTAGTGGAACGTGCGCCCGTTGTATCTTGTAGTAAGACCAAACAAAAGGACCCGAAACTCTGAGACGCGTCAGGGTGGAGAGGAGCTTCCAAAACGCGTGTTATAAGTGGGTGTTCAATGGGACAAGACATTGTCTCGTCATACTTATAACACTCTTGTCCGCTACTGTTATACTGTAACGTTAAAGCTGGTGGCAGATCGTGTAATGAAATATTTTTATTCAAGCAATTATAGTATAAAGAAGCGGAGCAGTGTTACCCTCTGAGAGGAATTATACTGACCGTGTTTTACCTAACGGAGGCGGCTTATCGCAAGTGAAAGTCAAAATTACGTAAATATTTAAACAGTTCCAAACAATATTTTACCTATCTACATTGTTCAAAGAGTAAAGAAAATGGTCGCCAGCCTGATTACGCAAGAGAATGATTGAGATTCTAGTCCAAGAAAATAAGTATGAGTGACTTTAACGGACAAACACAACCTATACTTTGCCACACGAGAGTGCTATGAACTCTGACACCTGCATATGTTCACGTTAAAAAAAGTGCTAACAGTTATAAGAGAACGTGGCTATTTGGATAATGGTAACAGAAAATGACATATACTTCTGCCTTCAGGGTTTGGTCCAACTGAATGATCTCAATAATATAACTATGAATATTCACTGTAGAATCATAAAATAGGCATAGGTTCAATATTACTTTTTAAACATTTTCCTATCTGACAAAAAAATTGTAAATGTAGTTCACTGCAAAATTATGAACTGGTCATAGGTTAGGTCTCTCTCTCAGCTAAATACTTTTCTATTTAGAATGAAAGTTAAATGTATTTCACTAGCAAAATATTTCTCAGGAGAGCTTCTGTAAAGTTTGGAAGGTAGGAGACGAGATACTGGCAGAAGTAAAGCTGTGAGGACGGGGCGTGAGTCGTGCTTGGGTAGCTCAGTTGGTAGAGCACTTGCCCGCAAAAGGGAAAGGTCCCGAGTTCGAGTCTCGGTCCGGCACACGGTTTTAATCTGCCAGGAAGTTTCATATCAGCGCACACTCCGCTGCAGAGTGAAAATCTCATTCTGAAGACAAAAGATCATTACAGAGATTACACTTCATTGCAGTATCGAATTAATCGTGCACTAATTACAGAAGTTCAACGATGGGATGTTGAACAAAATAGAAAGGTAAATGAATCAACAAAAGGTATGTACTGACTAAGGCATGGTGTTACACATGCCTCATGTTTCCTTGAAGTGTCCCTTACGGTAAACTTCAACGAAACATCTATAACACCTAAGTTGTGATGGCTATAAAAAATTATACCATCCAACTTCAGTTGGGAGAAAAAAAAAACAACACAGTACATACACTAAGAAATTTCACACATTTCTTCCAAAGCATTTTCCAAATAAAACATGTACAGTAATTTTCATTTTCACACTGGTTTAAGGAACTAATTTTCATCATTACGCAAGATATCTTTAAACATGTTCATTTCATACACATACAGTTCAAATAACAGAAAAATAGTACACAAAATATCTGCATATTAGTAGAATAGGTATAACCTTCAAAAAAATTATAAACATATATACAACAATACAGAAACATTTTAACTTAACAAAACACAAATAATTTGCATTATTCAGAATCTAGCTTTAATTATTACCGCTGTGTTTTAAAGCCAGACAGTCCAATTTTTAAGTTACACCAGAAAAATTAGTCTTGAAAACGTCTACAACTATTTGAATGAGATTCCATATATATTTTATAATAACTTTTCAGTAACTTCAATAAGAATAGTCAGTCTGTAACACATTGGTCAAAAAACCTAACTTACTTTACTGCTTGCCTCAGCATTAGCAGTCCATGTTACGCATTCTGCCCATTATTAGTTTGGCAGTTTATGATTACTTATCAACTCCTTGCCCCACATTGACAAGTCCTCTGGTTATTGCTCACCTAGCATTATTTTAAATAGTTCTCTGCTTCACAAGTACTTGTCAATTTTGTTAGAGTGGTTTGTTGCCCAATAACACATTTTTGGGCAGTTTATTGCCATCATTTCTAAGTTTTTTTCTTCATTTTATCACATCTTTGGTACAAATTGCATTAATGGTTAAAACATAAAACCTGCAAATTTGAAACAGCAATTAGACACTGGTAATATTAAATCTTTCCTTACTTACTTACTTACTCACTCACTGGTCATACCGGACTCGAGAGTCCATTACCACAGCAACATATTTTCGCCACCTGTCCCTGTCTTGGGCTATTTCCTTCCATTCACATTCAATACCTAGGCTCCTTAAATCAGCCTTCACATCGTCCTCCCATCTACGCCTCGGTCTCTCCACAGGACGTTTTCCCTCTCAGTGCCCTACCAGTACTCTGCGCGCTGCCCTGCCCTCATCCATTCGAGCTACGTGACCCGCCCATCGCAGCCTACGTGATTTAATAATACTGATTATGTCAGGGCTTGAATAGAGTTCGTGAAGCTCTTCGTTATGCAGTTTTCGCCGCTCTCCGCTAATGTCATCCCTTTTTGCTCCGAAAATTTTCCTCAAAATTTTGTTTTCAAATACTCGAAACGGCTTTTCATTTTGCACAGTGAGAGACCAAGTCTCACACCCATACAGCATAACTGGTAGAATAATAGTTTTGTATATTCTAATCTTTAAATTCCTAGACAATATCCGTGATGAAAGTAATCTATTCAGTGAGAAGTAGCAAGCATTTCCCGCCCGTAATCTCTTCTTCAGTTCGGATTCAATCTCATTTCTCGAAGTGATGTCCACGACTAGATACTCAAATGTGTTCACTTTTTCAAACTGCATGTCTCTAACTCTTAACATTTCCTGATCTACTGCTGTTGGCATTCTAGTAGTAACCAGGTATTTAGTTTTGTCTTCACTTATCCTTAGACCTACATCTTCACTAGCCTTGATTAACGCATTCGCATTTGCTGTTACAGACTCTTTCCTATCGCTAATGATGTTTAGATCATCTGCATACCGTAATATCTTAATATATCCATTTAACTCCACACCCTCTGAATTATCTGCTGCCATTCGTACAATACATTCTAGGACTAAATTAAAAAGTAGCGGAGACAGGCATCTCCCTGCTTAAGTCCGTTCTTGATTACGAATTCTTCTGACTCCAATCTCCCCACGTGTACTCTACCTTTCGTGTTTTTCAAACTCGCTTCTATAAGTCTAACATACTTCTTTGGTATTCCAAGTACCAAAAGAATTCTGTACAATTTTGATTGCAATACTGAATCATATGCTTTTGTAAAATCTGTGAAAAGATTATGAACTGGTTTATTGTATTCCCATTTCTTTTCCAAAATTTGACGCAGGGTGAATATTTGGTCTATAGTTGATCTGTTCCTCCGAAAGCCGGCTTGGTAATCCTCCACAATTTCATCTGCATATGGTGTAAGCCTGCTTACCAGAATATTCGAGAAAATTTTGGAACATACTGGCAATAGCGATATCCCTCTATAATCACTACAATCCATTTTGTCGCCCTTCTTAAAAATTGGGATCAGTATCGACTCCTGCCACTCTTCCGGTATCATCTCTGAGTTCCATACTTTAGTTATCACTTTGCGAACTACTTCCACCAATTTCTGTCCCCCATTTTTAACTAATTCTGCAGTTATGCAATCTGATCCTGGTGCTTTATGGTTTTTCAATTTGTTGATTGCATCTCTTACTTTCTTTAACGTTGGCTCAGGTATCTGGGGTTCTGCTGTATGTATTTCGTACGCCTGCTCATTTCCTGCTTCCTGGTGTACATTTAATACATGCTCAAAATGCGCCCTCCATTTACGTAATATAGCACTGGTGTTTGTCTATATTCCCCCAGCATCCCCTCGAAGTGCATTTGTCCTAGCCCTGCAGCCCTTCCTATGCCCATTTATGTCTAGGTAAAGTTCCCTAATGGTTTTTGTTTTATTGTTTGTTTCCATTTTTGTAATTTGATTGTTCAAATAATCCCTCTTCTTTGCCCATAGCCTACGACCAACTTCCCTTCTCAAGTTCAAGAACCCCTCTCGTTTTCTGTCTCCCATTCTATCCCAATCTAATCGTGCTTTTCTCCTTTCCTCTACCAATTTCTTGCATTCCTCATCAAACCACGATTTCGTCCTGTTCTTCTTAATTATACCTATTGTGACCTTCGCTGCCTCTTTGATATTATTCCTCACAGTGATCCACTGTTTATTTACATCCTCGTCTTGATCTTCGTGTGTCCTGAAAGCATCAAACCTATTTGAAATTTCTATCATGTACCTTCTTCTTTCACCATTTAGCTTGTCAGTGTCGAACCAAACAAGTTCTGCATTGTGACACCTTGATGTTGCTGTAGATAGCCGTTGGTGAACTTTGGCAACTAAAAGTAAATGATCAGAATCGCAGTCTGCTCCCCTGAAAGTCCTAACATTTTCTATACTAGTGTGCCATCTCCGATCTACAAGAACATGATCAATTTGGTTTCGGGTGTGTCCATCCGGAGAGACCCAAGTTGCTTTATGAATGTCCGTCCTTTTGAAATATGTGCTCTCAACAACCATGTCTTTTGAAACAGCAAAATTAACCACCCTTGTGCCATTATCATCCATAACGTTATGCAAACGTTCTTTCCCGGAATGCTTCCCCCTTCCCTATCTTTGCATTAAAATCACCTATGATTAATTTTGTATCATATGAGGAGAACTCATCCCACAGTTGATCTAGTTCTTCATAAAAGCCGTCTTTAACAACCTCTTCAGTGTCCTCAGTTGGTGCGTGTACATTAATTACTACTAGTCTATTCCACCTGCTGGACAACACTATGACTGATAGTCGGTCACTAATGAACCTTATATCTCTGATTGCGTGAAGCACTTTTCTCTGCAATGCGAAACCTGTTCCGAAACTGTGAGCTTCCGCACCTCCATAGAAAAATGTATAGTTACCCCTCTTTATGCTACTCTCCCCCTGCCACCGAGTGTCTTGAACCATGGCAAAATCAGGTAATATACATATCATTAATCAAGAAAATTTTAAATGTCATATTTGGGATCAAGTTACGATTAAGTATTTTTACTATTCATTTACCATTGCTTTTTCACACACTGTTAGTTCATTACATACATCAAGGTCAGGACAATAATTTTATATCCTATTGCAAGTGTTTTCTGTGCACACTTTGTGGCACTAGACACACACATCTCATATCTACTTCACACATATTAGTCAGGTTGCTCTCCACCATTTTGAACACACCTACAGTTTTTCAACACCATATTTATCCCTATTTTCAAAAAACATTTACATTTACTCATATTATAGCATTCATTTACCTTGTTTTCAGTATCCTTATCTTTTCTCATCCATATATATTTTTTCTTTTACTTTTCCATTACATTTCCTCTTTACAATACCCACTATACATACATTATTCTTGGTCATTTTCTAGTGTACCCAATTTAATTATTCATTTACTTGTCCACTAACAATACACAGTATCTTACATTATTTCCACATTTTTTTAGTTCACTTTGACAGAGAAGAAGGAAAGAAGATAGTAAAAGTTCTTAATGATGAAGAGGGAGGTTGACAACACGAAAAGAAACTGAAGTAGTGCTGGCAACGACTCAGGTCCCTGGTGCTCGTCAGGCACCTGACAATGCAAAGAGTGCATGTCCCCTGACGATTAACAATCCTCATCTGAGGACATATAACTGTAAATACACAACATGGTGCAAACATAAGCCCTTTCTGGTCTTTAAGTACATTAGAAATTATTATTATATTGTGGAGTTCTTTGCACTTTCATAAAGTTACCATAAGCATCATAATTCATAAAGTTTTCAGGTTTCTCACACTACATAGCCCTATCTTCAAAATTAGACTGGCAACAATAAGCATTCAATTGAAAATAAACAGTTCCTAAGCAAAGTAAATAATAAAATAAACAACAACCTGCCCCAGGTCTCAAGATCAACAAAACAATAATTCACTTTCAGGTAACAGATACAAAATAATAAAGTCATGCATTATATTTACAATATATATACATACATCCTGCCCCCAGTCTCTTTATTAACCAGGCAGTCTTTTATGGTTCATACAACAGTCACTTAAATCTGGTGGCTTTTTAGGCCTCCTATTTTCTACATATTTCACTAACCTATTCAGTTCTTGAAAACGTTTTGTTTCATCAGGTGGCTTTTTAGGGTTTGGAATTTCAAAGTCTTTAACAAGGCACAACATCTCCAGTTCTGCTATTATTTTACCAGGTGGCTCTTTTTGTTCCTGTAATTCACACTCCTTCAAAACGTTTGTTAAGGCTTGCCTCATTGTAGTATCATCTGGAGGTTCCTGCAAATTATGCCCCTGCGCTATATTACTGATTAATTCCTTCGGTTTTGGCCCAGTTCTACTTTCTGTATCTTGCTTTGGTAAAATGCCATTAATTTGTTCGTACCCTCTTTCAGTAAAAGTATATTCACTTTCGTTTACACCTGTAATTTCATCTTCACTGGAGTCATCACTACTCTCACTTTCATAACCAAATTCATTCACGTTAGCCACTTTTAAGCAACAAGCGAAGTTAGTATTTTCATTTTCATCTGTATTTACGTACCTTTCATCATCTGAACTACCACTTACTTCATACTCTTCCTCAGATTCTATTATTAACGCAACCTTACTAACGTTCTCCTTTACATCACTTTCACCAATTATTAATTGTGCACACGTCTTTTGCGTGGCATATCCTGCCTTCCTTTCCTCTTTATTCATCATAACCTCCCCCACATCTACGTCTTTTATCTCATATACGTACATCAGTAACGGTATAAATATTCCCTTCTCACTCGCCTTTTCTGGCCCTCTTTCATTCTTTAATGATGCCTTTTCACACGATTCCGATATTGAGTTATCCTTATCATATGACATATTAACTTTATTTTCAGTTTTACCTTCGCCTATTACTGAAACCGGCCAACAGAAGTGTCCGATCCCGCCTCTTCTGTTTCTCTCTACGGCAGGCATCTTGCTCTGACCTCGGTCATTTGTGTGTGTCGCTGGATACAATGTACGGTGCTCCGGCAAGCGCTGCCCGATCACAAGTGGTCACATGACTTCGCACTAAGCTCTTCACTATGTATCACTCCGCGCACTTCCTCCACAGGTGCGTCCTTAACCTTCCTGCCCCGTTGTTTTACATCCTTCCTTCTCGAATTTATTATTTGACATCTTTTCTTTGGGCCCAAAACCGGTTCCCGCGTGAATCCGGCCCGTAACACACACGGTTTTCAGTTTTCCATTTGGTCTCTGTTTTGGAAATTACGCGCCATGTATCCCCTACCGCGCGACGTATAGTTTCCCCTTCCTCTCGGGCGACCTCTCTAAATCGCGTTTACACGAAATCTATCATTTTCAGGTCGTTCATTTTGGTCATTACTTTCTCTCGAATAATTGTTGATATTATTGTGACGAACTTCGCGATTTCCTCGCCAATGGTCTTCGCCTTCGACTCTTTGCAAAAACGCTGCAAAATTCTTATGATTACTACGCACATATCTTTTTGAATCCTATGGTAGTTTCTTCCAAAGTTCCCAAACAATTTCGGTTTCAGTACGCCTGTTTTTTGGATGTATCAATTTCCTATACCATGATTCACAAAATGCTTTCATGGTTTGCCTCCCTCTAATATCATAGAATCTGGCCATTATAAATTCACGCCATAAATGGTCTTGCTTCTGTTTTGACCAGTATTCGTCAATAAATTTTTGTTTAAAGCTTTCAAAGGGCATCTGGTTAGTATCAAGGTTCAATGCCCACCTTTTTGCATCTCCTGTTAATGCAGTGATCATAACATTAATTTTTTCATGGTCCAATAAATATTCAGGAAAGTTCCTTTCGCAATTTTTTACAAAATCGAGTGGGTGCCACCCATTATGTCTCTTTGCAGGGTCGAATTTTTCCTCGCCCTCTAATATTTTACTGAAAGGTATTTATCAGTAATTTTCTTTCCAAGACATACATTTTGCCTTGGATTTGTGAAGTGTTATGGTCACACTTCTTTTCGCAAGTAATGATCTGTTTGGTTAATTCTCTACTTGTTTCTGTTACAGATTGTTTAATCTGTGCAAATTCCACGTTATATTCTGTTTGTATTTCGGATTTAATACCGAATACCTTTTCGTCTACTTTAGTATTGACTAAGGGTTCTATATGATCTTGAATTTTAGTTACTTCAGTGTCAAATCTTTCGTTAATGTCATCAATCTGTCCTTGTACGTTGGCAATATTGTCATTGATGACAGTTGAGAGGCACCCACATGCCTTGCTCATACTGTGGCATCAAGCAGTCAGGCCTGCAAGATGAGTGGTCTGCCTAGCGAGTGGATTCATTCTTATTTATCGAGTAACATGAACTCTCGTACTCACAATTAAGTCACTAATCAACCTCCTGTATGAATAATACGCAACGGAAACGCACATCTGACCATCAGTAATTTGCAGAACTCTGACTGTTCACTACGCACTGGCAGTACCACATTTTCTTTTTTCTTTTATTTAACGGCTTTTATCAACACGTGGCCACCGCACTGAATATGAATGGCGCACACATTATAAATTCGGGACATCATGACAACATACAATTCGAAGGAAAAGTCCACCAATCTTTTTCTTTTCACTAACTTATTTATTCCGATAAATTCTATAACGTAAACACACAAATTCTATAACCTACAACAATAACACATGAGAAATTCCGCCCAGTGGGCATGGCTTAACATTGGTGATTCTCTACCTTATGGTCTCGTAATTATTTAACGCTACAGTGCACTTTCTGGATAGGATGGTGGATCTTTTATTATATCTCACACTTCGACTCTCACAATCATCATCACGAAACTTTCCTCCAGACCGAGCGGTACAGGAGGAACAAGCATAACCCACTAATCTTTTGAAACTACCTTGCTATTCTCCCATGCAAACCACACATACTTAAATTACATGACATACACCACACTACAACACAGGGAATAGTCACAACATTATCACTTTAAGCTTTCCCACTTCAATTAATATTTATCCCAGTTTCACACGACACTGCCCCACTTTGTAATTCTACTTTCCAACTATGAACTCTGGAGATATATGCACGTCTTCCTGTGCAACGCGTAACATCCAGGTGGGTATAAACCCATGAGCGCCGTGGTCCTGTGGTCTCTGGATTGGTGGATATCGAGCGATCATCATTTACGTTGGCCAGCCGAGAACCTGCTCGGGTTGTGGTTCGACCCAACACGTCCGCGCGCAGTGTGATCAACGGCGTGTGACGCAACTGCCGACTGGGGAGCGAGACCCGCCTAGTCAGATGGCCACGCTACCCGTGACGTACGCCGCCGCAATTCGCAGTGACGTCGCCCCAGACATATGTTTCGACAGGGCGGTAGTTGCTTATGCCGACATTCCCGACGGTAACATAGCCATGGATACTAGCAGCACAGAAGCTACGGGTCCAGCACACTCACAAGACGAGGAAACTGATAGGTGTGCAGAACAAGATCAGGCTAAGACGGCAGAAGAAGGCATGTGCAAACCACTCGAAGAAGTCGGGCACCACAAAGAGGACACAGTTGCAACATCGGAGGATAATGACCAGCAGCGTACAACTGTTTCACCAAAGAAACGGAAGAAACGTCGAATAGCCCGTCAGGGAGCAGCAGAAATCGCGCCAATCTTGCGTGAAAAGGCGAAACAGAGACGACACAAGCAGCTCCTCCGGAAGATCGAACAACAAAACGAAGACTCGAAACGAGGACACTGAACCCGACCATGGAATCCACATTCCAGGCGGTACAGCTAGTCGGAAGGACCCCCCTCCTGTACCAAAAACGGACGCGCGGGAAGTTACGTGCACGCGATACTGGGCGGATGACATGGAGGAGCAAAGCCATGCTGCAGAGATGGCTGACATACCACAACGTTCAGGACAGACGCCACCCGACCGTCGACAAGATGTGACCACCCGGCAACAAACCACCATCAAAGACGCTCGTGCAGAAGATGATGATGCCGACTTCTTCTAAATAGAGCAAACATACATTTCACCTGGCAAACAGTATCCCACCTGACACGGTGCAGTCGACATGTCGTCCTTGCAGGCGTACAGAATTGCGACCTTGAATATAAATAAAATTAGCAGCTCCCTCAATCTGAGAAATCTCCAAGATTTTCTGTACGCCGCTGATGTTGACATCTTAATGCTGCAAGAAGTAACGGCTATCCGTTTGGACGACATCACTGGCTACAACGCCGTCATCAATCCTGGCAATGACAATAGCCTCGGCACAGCGATTATGACTAAAGAGGGGATCCTACTTACAGACGTGACGAAACTGCCGAACAGTAGAGGTCTCGCTGTCACGATAAACAACACCAGGTTTATCAACATCTATGCCCCGCCAGGAACCGGAAACAAGCGCCGCAGGGCCGAATTTTTCAAGGAGGACATCGCCCCCCTTTTCGCGGTGCGATTTGAACAAATAATATTTGCGGGTGACTTTAATTGCGTGCTGAGTCCCAAAGATCAGACGCCAAATTTTAACAAATCTCTGGAGCTGGAGAACATCGTCAGAGAATTCCATCTGTTAGATACTTGGGAACTAAAACATGGTGATCAACTAGGTTTCACCTATATCACCAGCCATTCTGCCAGTCGTATCGACAGGATTTACGCAACGTCCAATTTAAGGAGCCACGTTTTACAGTCCGAGTTATGGCCCACTATTTTCTCTGATCATATCGCATACATATGTACGATAAATTTAGAGAAACAAGGAACTTACAGGGCGAGAGGTCAGTGGAAGCTAAACGTTGCTCATCTTTCGGATCCCGGATGTCACGCCGCCTTCCACACCACTTGGGCAGAATGTGAAAGGAAGTTCCACTTGTATGGTACGGCGCTGCATTGGTGGCTAAACTGCGCGAAGCCCGCAATAATAAAGACAATGAAAACTTACTCCCGTGAAAAAGTCGCCTGGCGGAAGCGGACATTAGACTTTTACTTCAGCTGTCTGAGAGACTTGTGCGTTCGGGATGCTACAATCGTAACAAACTATGGGCAAATCAACAGAATAAAAGCAAAATTGCTCACCCTGCAGAGACACCATCTCGAAGGCTGTAAAATATGAACGCGTTTGCAGAGCGGTACACGAGAAGAAACAACATCGATGTACCACATCCTCCAAGAGAACAAAAGACAAAAAAGGAAAATTCTGACGGAACTCAAAACTTCAGACGGGAGACTCTTGACAGATCAAGCTGCAATACGAGACGAGATCCATCGACACTTTAGTGAGTTGCTGGCCAATACACAGACAGATGAAACAGCGCAGCAAGCTCTCACTGCTAGAACGACAGAGCGACTCACTCCAAAAGAAGCTGATGTGCTCGCAGCAAGAATAACGGACGAAGACGTCGAAGGTGCCATCTCGAGGAGTCCAAAGAATAAATCACCTGGACCAGATGGGCTACCCGCTGAATTTTATCAAACTTTTCGCGAACAGATAATTGCTAAATTGACACTCGTCTGCAATGAAATACTAAATGCCGACACTGACCTTCCGAAGGAATTCTGTGAAGGTACAGTGGTCTTAGTCCCCAACACACCAAGAGGCAAAACCGTGGAGAATCTTCGACCCGTAACACTTCTCAATAGTGATTATAAAATCTTCGCCCGTATCATGATGCAAAGGTTCAATTCAGTTATTCGTACAGTGACAGGAGCTTACCAGACAAGTGTGGGAAAGGATAAAACGATATTTCAGACCTTATGCGACTACAGAGACATTATAGCGATATCGGAAGCCTGCAACATTCGCTGTGCCCTGATGTCGCTTGACTTTGAAAAAGCTTTTGATAAAATTAATCATTCGTACTTGTTCCAGTGTATGACATCCATGCACTTCCCACAGAAAATTATAGCCTCCGTGAAAAACATACTGACGAATAGCACGTCAAGAATCAGTGTCAACGGACAACTCAGTCACCCAATCAATATTCACAATTCGGTAAGACAAGGTTGCCCCATGTCCATGACGGTTTTCGCGATTGCGCTTGAACCTCTCTTAGTATCCCTGACTCGGCAACTCCGTGGACTACATATACACGGACAGAAGATCATATGTCAAGCCTACGCGGACGATGTAGGGGTACTTGTGACTGATGAAAGCGAGGTGGCAACAGTACTTGAAGTTGTGGCGACCTACGAACTGGCGTCAGGAGCTAAACTCAACCGCAATAAATCTGGTATTATGAATCTTGGTAGGGGCATAGAGACCAGAGCCGCTGGACGTATCAACACTGTGGAAAAAATAAAATGCCTTGGAATAGAATATACGAATAATATCCGCCGCACAGCCGCTTTCAATTCTAGAAAATTACTTGCCACATTACGAGCAAGCATAAAACAACACAGCTTGCGTAATTTAAATGCAATACAAAAAGTGCAACTAGCCAATACCTATGTAACCTCCAAAGTAAACTACACTCCTGGAAATGGAAAAAAGAACACATTGACACCGGTGTGTCAGACCCACCATACTTGCTCCGGACACTGCGAGAGGGCTGTACAAGCAACGATCACACGCACGGCACAGCGGACACACCAGGAACCGCGGTGTTGGCCGTCGAATGGCGCTAGCTGCGAAGCATTTGTGCACCGCCGCCGTCAGTGTCAGCCAGTTTGCCGTGGCATACGGAGCTCCATCGCAGTCTTTAACACTGGTAGCATGCCGCGACAGCGTGGACGTGAACCGTATGTGCAGTTGACGGACTTTGAGCGAGGGCGTATAGTGGGCATGCGGGAGGCCGGGTGGACGTACCGCCGAATTGCTCAACACGTGGGGCGTGAGGTCTCCACAGTACATCGATGTTGTCGCCAGTGGTCGGCGGAAGGTGCACGTGCCCGTCGACCTGGGACCGGACCGCAGCGACGCACGGATGCACGCCAAGACCGTAGGATCCTACGCAGTGCCGTAGGGGACCGCACCGCCACTTCCCAGCAAATTAGGGACACTGTTGCTCCTGGGGTATCGGCGAGGACCATTCGCAACCGTCTCCATGAAGCTGGGCTACGGTCCCGCGCACCGTTAGGCCGTCTTCCGCTCACGCCCCAACATCGTGCAGCCCGCCTCCAGTGGTGTCGCGACAGGCGTGAATGGAGGGACGAATGGAGACGTGTCGTCTTCAGCGATGAGAGTCGCTTCTGCCTTGGTGCCAATGATGGTCGTATGCGTGTTTGGCGCCGTGCAGGTGAGCGCCACAATCAGGACTGCATACGACCGAGGCACACAGGGCCAACACCCGGCATCATGGTGTGGGGAGCGATCTCCTACACTGGCCGTACACCAGTGGTGATCGTCGAGGGGACACTGAATAGTGCACGGTACATCCAAACCGTCATCGAACCCATCGTTCTACCATTCCTAGACCGGCAAGGGAACTTGCTGTTCCAACAGGACAATGCACGTCCGCATGTATCCCGTGCCACCCAACGTGCTCTAGAAGGTGTAAGTCAACTACCCTGGCCAGCAAGATCTCCGGATCTGTCCCCCATTGAGCATGTTTGGGACTGGATGAAGCGTCGTCTCACGCGGTCTGCACGTCCAGCACGAACGCTGGTCCAACTGAGGCGCCAGGTGGAAATGGCATGGCAAGCCGTTCCACAGGACTACACCCAGCATCCCTACGATCGTCTCCATGGGAGAATAGCAGCCTGCATTACTGCGAAAGGTGGATATACACTGTACTAGTGCCGACATTGTGCATGCTCTGTTGCCTGTGTCTATGTGCCTGTGGTTCTGTCAGTGTGATCATGTGATGTATCTGACCCCAGGAATGTGTCAATAAAGTTTCCCCTTCCTGGGACAATGAATTCACGGTGTTCTTATTTCAATTTCCAGGAGTGTATGTTGCTCAAGTGCTTTCTCTGCCACGAACCATAGCACACCAAATGCAAGCAGCGCTTGGTTATTTTGCCAGCAGAGGTCAGATATTTAAGGTTTCATATGATACCTTGACGCTATCGACACGCAATGGAGGGCTACATCTAACAGACATCTACCTTAAAGCGCAAGCGCTATACGTTAGCAAAACTTATAAACAGTGGCAACGATCACCGCGGACCTTAGTGGCTCATCTCTTACGTGAAATCACCCCAGTCAGCAGAGATCCACCAATCGATGTGCATCACATCTCCCACGAGCTGTACCACTATAAACATTTTTTTGTGGAATACAGCTATGTACGCCATAGAATACCGGAGAAGGACATATATCAGGTTAAGGAGGTTTACAACACCTTGCTGGAAGGAAAATTGCGCAATCGAATAGAAAACAAGTTTCGACATTATAACTGGAAAAACATATGGGAAAACATATCTGACCCCCATCTACCATCCAATGTGCGATCGACGTGGTACCTCGCAGTCAATAGAAAAATCCCCACCAACTCTAAACTGCACGCGATGCGTCTGGCACACGCACCAAACTGTCCCAGCTGCAATGTCGTCGACACCGAAGAACATCGTTTCGTCTGTGACGATGTGAAAGACGTGTGGAATCTCTTCAGGCAAAAACTAGCACATGTGCTCCGCACGTCACCTAACACCATTACACCGACACACGTCCTTCTGCCAGATAACGTGCCATATCCTAACACTAAAAGAAGGTCAGCCAACTGGCTCAAAGGACTGACAGTCCATTACATCTCAACGACTATGACGCAGAGTGCAGCAGACTATTGGATGTACCTGATGACGGAACATCAAAAGCTCGAACGACAAAAGAAATACAAAGAAAATTACGCAAATTTCTTGAACCGAACTTTGTCGTACCGACAGAGCTGAAGAACGATTAAACGATATTTTGTACAATCTCAGGATTACATTTTTTTTTAATGAAATTCTCTATTAAGTTTCTCATTCCTTTTGCGCCAACAAGGTGGCTATTTCGTTTACCCTTTGCCCTCGTGTAGCAGCACTAATAGGTTGCTGACGCAAACCTGAGACGCCAGCAGGCTGAAGTACGCCTGGCTCTCCTATAACAATCGCTCCCGCACAATGATTGAAGAATGTAGCGGACCTATTTTCTTTCCACAACTCCAAAAGAAGGGATTTTGTTTACTTGTACACATTTACTTCGTTGGTCAACTATCTCTTATGGAACAAACATAGCACAGAAGCTAGCCGAAGAAGGCACAAATGGCGAGCGGAAGGACGGGCTGTAGGGGAGGAACGAGGCCCGAAAACAAAAAAAAAAAAATGTGGTTAGTGTGTGTAGCTGTGGAACGGTAGGTCCTTGGTTCAAGTTTTACCTCGGGAGAAAATTTTAATTTTTTATTTTCAGACAATTATCAAAGTTCAGGCACTCACATATAATCAACTTCGCTCTCCAAAATTCCAGGACATGTTCAGATTTGCTTGGACATATGCAGGACTTGACGGTCTACACACGGAAAAATTTGAAAACGTTAAAAACATATGTTTTGACAGAGCACAGGGAAAACTGTGCGACTGTGAAACTGTTGCATTCATTTGTTGCAGTTTATGTGACAAACTCTTATGTTTTCACACTTTTTTGGGAGTGATTATCACATCCACAAGAAAACCTAAATTGGACAAAGTAGAAGAATCTTTTTACCCATTCACCAAGTGTACAAGTTAGGTGGGTCGACAGCATATTCCTGTCATGTGACGCACATGCCGTCACCAGTGTCGTATAGAACGTATCAGACGTGTTTTCCTGTGGAGGAATCGGTTGACCCATGACCTTGCAATCAAATGTTTTCGGTTTCCATTGGACAGGCACGTCCTTTCGGCTACTAATCGCACGGTTTTGCGGTGCGGTCGCAAAACACAGACACTAAACTTATTACACTGAACAGAGACGTCAATAAACGATCGGACAGATCATAACTTTGCAAAAATAAAGAAAGTAAATTTTTCACTCTAGGGAAGATTTGAACCAAGAACCTCCCGTTGCGCAGTTGCTCACGCTAACCACGGAACCACGGCGCTCCTGATCCGGCGTACTCCTACATGTTGCCTTGTTGCCTATCTTGCCCATGGACTACTCAGTTTGTATATTTTGCTTAGTTTTTCCATAGTTCCACACAACTTCTTCCTGTTATCTCGATTGATCTGTGTTCAGTTTTTCAAGGCCTATCCACTGTGCCAACTTATAACTAAATCTGAGGGGGGTGCGATGGGGAGGTTCCCTTGTCAGAGTTTGAATCTAACGTCACACGGAATCATATCACGCAAAGTAATATTAAGAACATATTCATCACACACGCGAGTCCTCAACTGATACCATGGACGAGTACTTCTCTTTATCCTTTGTCTCATACACAGATTGAGACTCACACAGTACTCACCACGTGGAAGTACTCGTCTCTAATTTCAAGTCCTGCACACGCCATTTCTTAAATATTTCAACTTATGGTACACGCTATTTCTTAAATATTTCAACTTATTGTACGCACGCTAGTAATTCAGCTTAACTTACGCACACGGAAGTATTTCAACTTACTGCTACACGTGGTTTCCTTGTGACCGTTGGTCACTTCCGAAGATTACTACAATCCCATTAATATTACCTGCCTGACATTTAATTCTCCTCACAAAAGTTCCTAAAATAGAGAAATTATTATTTCAAACTACTCTTAAATACACTCCTGGAAATTGAAATAAGAACACCGTGAATTCATTGTCCCAGGAAGGGGAAACTTTATTGACACATTCCTGGGGTCAGATACATCACATGATCACACTGACAGAACCACAGGCACATAGACACAGGCAACAGAGCACGCACAATGTCGGCACTAGTACAGTGTATATCCACCTTTCGCAGTAATGCAGGCTGCTATTCTCCCATGGAGACGATCGTAGAGATGCTGGATGTAGTCCTGTGGAACGGCTTGCCATGCCATTTCCACCTGGCGCCTCAGCTGGACCAGCGTTCGTGCTGGACGTGCAGACCGCGTGAGACGACGCTTCATCCAGTCCCAAACATGTTCAATGGGGGACAGATCCGGAGATCTTGCTGGCCAGGGTAGTTGACTTACACCTTCTAGAGCACGTTGGGTGGCACGGGATACATGCGGACGTGCATTGTCCTGTTGGAACAGCAAGTTCCCTTGCCGGTCTAGGAATGGTAGAACGATGGGTTCGATGACGGTTTGGATGTACCGTGCACTATTCAGTGTCCCCTCGACGATCACCAGTGGTGTACGGCCAGTGTAGGAGATCGCTCCCCACACCATGATGCCGGGTGTTGGCCCTTTGTGCCTCGGTCGTACGCAGTCCTGATTGTGGCGCTCACCTGCACGGCGCCAAACACGCATACGACCATCATTGGCACCAAGGCAGAAGCAACTCTCATCGCTGAAGACGACACGTCTCCATTCGTCCCTCCATTCACGCCTGTCGCGACACCACTGGAGGAGGGCTGCACGACGTTGGGGCGTGAGCGGAAGACGGCCTAACGGTGTGCGGGACCGTAGCCCAGCTTCATGGAGACGGTTGCGAATGGTCCTCGCCGATACCCCAGGAGCAACAGTGTCCCTAATTTGCTGGGAAGTGGCGGTGCGGTCCCCTGCGGCACTGCGTAGGATCCTACGGTCTTGGCGTGCATCCTTGCGTCGCTGCGGTCCGGTCCGAGGTCGACGGGCACGTGCACCTTCCGCCGACCACTGGCGACAACATCGATGTACTGTGGAGACCTCACGCCCCATGTGTTGAGCAATTCGGCGGTACGTCCACCCGGCCTCCCGCATGCCCACTATACGCCCTCGCTCAAAGTCCGTCAACTGCACATATGGTTCACGTCCATGCTGTCGCGACATGCTACCCGTGTTAAAGACTGCGATGGGGCTCCGTATGCCACGGCAAACTGGCTGACACTGACGGCGGTGGTGCACAAATGCTGCGCAGCTAGCGCCATTCGACGGCCAACACCGCGGTTCCTGGTGTGTCTGCTGTGCCATGCTTGTGATCATTGCTTGTACAGCCCTCTCGCAGTGTCCGGAGCAAGTATGGTGGGTCTGACATACCGGCGTCAATGTGTTCTTTTTTCCATTTCCAGGAGTGTATTCCACATGCATACCGTGTCTCCACTCTTTTGTCTTTACGGAGCACACCCAAGACAAGTCTTAACAGCACAAGATCCAGCGGCAGAGTGCTGAAACATGGCCGTACTTCGGGTCATCTTGCACCTCTGTCGAAGTGGGGGAAGACCATGTTACCGTATTGGTCAGCCACATTTCAAAGCTCCGGTAAGTTTCATCTCTTTGGTTCCACCAAAGGTGGCCAAAGGATCGTCTCAAAGATGATCATATATTCACATTTACTATCTGCGGTTAGCAGACGACCATACATTCATTCATTTCACAGATCTCACCAAACTGGATGTAGGGATTTATTTTGTGGGAGTGCACATGTGATCAATTAAATAAATAAATTGTCATTCTTTCCCACACTGGTATCCGGCTTCGCTGTATTAATTGAAATTGAGTTATTTTAGAAAAAAAATGTGTTGTTCTGACAGAAATAATGAAGTATGTTGTACCTATTTTCACTGTCGGTCGGTACTGTACCCTTTCACCACTGGCTACCCATGCAGAAAAAAATTGCACGGTACTATCCTTGCAATGCGAGGGTAGTTCCGAACATTTTTTTTTAAGAAAGCTGTATTAGAACAAACGTAGCAAGTCATCAAAATAACCAGGAGGAGACCTTAGCCCCTGGTGACCTCAAATAGACGACCAAATGCTGTTACTTTACCAAATTATTGACACAGTTGTTGCATTTTTGTACTCTCCACAATCCAGAGTAATGTACACATACATATTTACAACAATCCAAATGACAGATAAAATATCACATCATACAAATAAAAAAATAATGGTGAGATAAACATTGGCTTAGTTACCGGGATCTCCGTTACTTTTAGGAGTAATCCAAACTTCAATAATTCTAAAACAAATAAAAAAATACTAATTGTACTCATAAAACTTTAAATAGCTCACCGTCCAAACACAGAACAGGTAATCTGACATTCATAAATTGCGTTGTAATAATCTTTACATGGCAATGTCTAAATACAAAACAAATTCAACAGAAGAAAAAAAAAATTGCGTACACTAGTTACATGTGGAATGTCAGGCTCCATACCATTACTCTAAAATATACATCAAACCTACAGAGAAATATAACTGATAAGAAAAAAAATTAAATATATCACAAGTTACATACTGGTTACGTAATATAGTTCATCTAAGACATCATGTCATACCTAATTAACTATCATCACTTAAGCAATTACCACCACTACTCGACTGTGAGTTTAACCTGATCCTTGTCCACCAGTACAAATACCTGCTGCTGATCTAGTCAGTCCATCAACTTTGATCAATACACGCAGTAAATAGTCAGCAATAAGTGCTTGAATCCACCAGTAGCTCTCGTATCTTACTCTACTGCTCATTTCTCTGTTGTTACACATTTAGACGACAAGAACTTGCATTTCGACTAGCCTTCATTACACTTTAATGTGAAATATCACCACTGTGATAATGCAAATAAGTGGCTTCAGTCAACACACCAACAAGATCATTACTGTCCACGACATCAAAATGCATCAGTTAATTCCGATATTTGTTGTGCAATGCAAACTCTTGTCCCCTGTGACAACCTTACTGATCAATGCAACAAGAGCCGCTACATTAGTATTACGCCACTGGCTAATAATTAAAGCATCATTGTACCAAATATTCTAATAAACTTGCTACGTGAAATTGATAACCCAGAACAAACAAAAAAACACTAACTATTCTAAACACAAATGTTAATGAAATACAATTACACTTGCTGCCCCTTCAGGAATGAAACATATAAAAAAAATTTACACTATTACAGGTACAAATACATTATTCCCTATCTTGCGAGTCACACAGAATCAATTCATTCTGTGATTTTCTTGGGGTCAAAAAAGTTGCTGACAGGTTCCCGAGAAACACTGTCTCGGTGTCAAAGCTCTCCCATGGTTACCCGGACGAAAGTCTTTAAGTCACTCAAATCGGCATTTTGATCACACACTGAACAGTAAACTGTATCTCACATTAAACACAAATGTCATAGTCGCTCGCAGAGTACCATCCACATGGATCTGGTCGTCCAAAAAATGGCCCTACAACTACTGTTACCCACGGTTCTATCCATTCAGTTCATAGTGTAATTAAAAGTCGTAAGTTCCAACAAACAGCACTTATTCCCGCACCAATTATAGAAATGTCTCCTACTACAAATGCAAATGTCAATGTCCCGCTTTAGTTTCTTACGTTCGTACAATAATTAGTCACCAAACGACAACTGTCCTCTTTAAGTATACCAAGCATCCCACATGCAATTCACAAAGCACACTTAACAAGTCACTGCCAAAAGTTTATGGATCCCACCATTCAGTGGTCAAGACAAAACAAAACGATCGTCCTGTCTGCTAAAGACAAAATCTTTTCCAACACTCACAACGTGGAAATACCAGTCCTTCACTTTCCACCTTATGGAGACACACGAGCAGTCATCTTGCTTCACGGCTCCACAGTCCAATACTAGTTAATATTTGCTGGTAACAAATGCCTGCTGGACTCTGCCCCGCGTCGTTCATTCTGCCGTGGCGCCGCCGCGCGCGCCGTTGAGCAGAAGAAACCACCCGCTGTTGCCTCCGCGGGATACTTTCCCCAGTCGTAAGGGTGGCGGAAATTACGAATGGCCAGTGGTACTTGCGTGTCGCCCCAGGCTGTTGACCTGCTGTAACGGGCGCGTGTAGTGTACCCCGACCGGCAGTGGAGTGGGGAGCACACCGGCTCTGTTGCCGACGTCTGCTTGGCTAATGTGGTACGGGCGCGTTCAGTGTAGCCCCTCAGCGCTATGACACCCAATCAGTGAGACCCTTCCATGCATCTCGCAACATTACAGACAAAAGGATATTCTTACATTATTTAAATACTCATTGATTACATGTATGCTCTATTAGATACATTGGTAATAAAAGAATCTTTGTTCTAAAAAAAATAAGATTATACACCCTAGTTTTCTACACGTACAACATCAACATTTATCCCCTTTCTATATACAGCCCATATTTGTGCTACTGATTGTACCTGTCGTCCCTCATACAAAACATGAAAGTGTTAAAAAAACCAGAGGAATAATAAACAATCTATACAGCTCATAATTACAATATCAAATAGTAGTCTACTCTAACATCCTATCACAGTGAAAATAGTAGAAACTGTTTATTCTAAAACTGCAATATACAGTGAACCTTTGTGCTTGTGACAGACTGAAATTAATACCCTTTGAAAGTGTTCTAACAAAAAAAAGTAAGGAATAATCTACACAGCTCACAATTACCTACCACATGTTATTAAACAGTAAACTACTTTAACATCCTAACACCATAAACATTTTAGAAACTGATGACTCTAAATCTACAACATACAATGCACCTTTGTGCTTGTGACAGACTGAAATTAGTATCTCTTTATACATGTTACATTTTATTATATATAACAACATTTCTAGGACATGTATGTACCATCCACATGTCAGATCCTGACCTGACATCGAGGTTCATCCCAATCAAACAATAAAACACAATAATGTTGTAGTTACAGAACGGTAGCATCCCCTTTACAGGAGTGTGCGCATTGATCACACTACTCTACGACTCTCATTCACCAGACATCACATTTTCCTTCTCATTCGACCCATTAATACACTAACAGAATAGGTCTAGAAGTCAGCTAACCCTAACACCACCACACTCACGACAACATACCATACCTTTGCTCCCTTATACTCATCCACATAACACATGAAGCTGTTTCGGAGATAGCTTTCCAGTCTCCGAATTCGTCCTTTCACTCTGGCACCTTTCTCCATCGGCTTACCTCTGCATGCACTTTACCGATAATTCATCCTGCTAAATATCAACTTAGAATTGCGACATTTCATCTAAGAACAAAAAATACACAAATTATTCATCCTGCAAATTAACTGTACACATTCTTGGTACCGTTTTGATTAGTTATACTGGTACCAGGCTTCAACAACAGCAACAACAAAAATTATTTTTTTCATATAGCAAATGTTATGGTAAGAATTAGATTTACACATATATTACATCTTACGTCAGTATTCCACAACGTTCACCATCTGGATCTCATACTCCCTTTATGTCCTTTTCACGTTGTGCAGTTGTCCTCATCACTTCATTCGTATTTCGGCTCTCCGTCCGTCGATTACTCCATCATTTCCTGGTCTTCCTTCGCCATTCGCATCAATCTCGATTGCAGCATACACAGGCCTCTCTGTAACATACCTCTAAGACATCTCCACATTATTAGTTCTACTCACCTTTATTTACCACTGTTTCATCACGTCGAATCTCTCTTTATTAATCACACTGCTTCACGTCGCTTCTCTCCTTAAATATCACCTTTATCCACCACTATTTATCACGTCGCGTCTCTATCTACCATCTTTATCCACTCATTAATCATCACGTCGTTTCTGCTTGATCCTTATTCATATGACAAAAAATACGTACATACACCACTCTGTCGACTCCTGTTCATGACTCATTCGCCCAGTCTAGTTCGTCATACTTCCTGACATCCCGCCTGAAAATTCTTATGTTCGATTTGCCCCTGCAGAACGTTACACACCACAAATAAATACACTGACTATCTACCATAACTTGCCTACTTTCGATCTATCCTTCACTTTTCCATAATTTGATGTTAGAAATGTGATGAAGCCCACGAGATTGTTTTCCCTTGGTCGTCTCAATCAGTACAGCATTTTCATGGACAATCCGCCTCACTCTCAATGGTCCACTATACACCGTAAAGAATTTGCTAGTTAGGAATCTGTGCTTCTTTGATAATCGATGAGTTTTAATTAGAACCTTGTCTCCTACTGCCAATTCGATCTTACGGATCTTTCCTTTCTGCTTCTCCTGCCTATCCTTAGCTGCTTTCTTAATACGCTCTATCGCAACCTTGACAATTTCTGTGTGTCTCTGCTTTCCTGATCGCGGAAAATCTACCAGCTCCCTGACTCGATCTGGTGGTGGTTCATTCTTTAGTACCGTAATTGGTGATAAACCATTTGCTCCATGTGGTAGCTCATTGAGGATGTCCTGAAAATCTTTGAGAAAAATACTCCAACTTCTATGTTGCCTATGGCAATAGATCTTACACAACTTTCCCAGTTCTTTTACCTCTCTTTCGCTGGGGTTACTTGCAGCATGGTATCGGGATATGAACACCGGTTTTATCCTTCTTCTCTTCAGTGTAGTTAGCCATTGTCTGGATCTATATTGTGGTCCATTGTCAGCTATGAACTTTTCTACAGTTCCTACTTCTCGCCAAAAGTTTTAACGATCGCTGCTGCTACTGTCCTTCCCGTCGCACGTTTCAATGCGGTAAAAGTCACATACTTTGACACCAATTCCACTGCTACTAAAACATATCTATATCCTTGCACTGACTTAGGTAGCGGGCCAAACAAATTTGTTGCTCCGAATTCCCTCAATCTACCTGGCACTATCGGAAAAAGCGGTGCTTTGCATGGGATAGTTAACGATTTTGCCTTCTGGCACAATTTGCAACTACCCAGCACGTTCTTGATCCTCCTCCCCATACTAATGAAATAAACTGATTCCCTTAACTTCTTACAGCATTTCCTTGCCCCGTAATGCCCGTAACTTAGGTGCGTGTACCAGATCAACTTGTTGACTATTTCATTTGGTATACACAACACCCAGTCCTGTGTGTTCGGATTTCTACGGTAGAAAAGGAACCCGTTCTGAATTGTATAAAAGCGCGCTATATTGGCATCTAAGTTCGCTCTAACTCTGTCCTTCACCATTCTCCATGACGCGTCTTTACCCTGCTCTTTCGCGATATTTGTGAGTACCGCCCCTATGTATTTCTCGAACGGCACGCCCTGAATGTACAATATGTCATATCTGTTCTCGTTTACCTCTTCATCAAAGTATTGACCATGACCTACTGGGTTCCTTGACAACGCATCTGCCACTATATTCTGTGGCCCAGGAATATACATGACCGAAAACTGAAACTCCTGTAAATAGAGTGCCCACCTAGCGAGTCGTCTATGGTTAAGTTTGGCCGACATCAGAAACTGTAGTGACTTGTGGTCAGTATAGATTTTAGTATGCCTCCCATACAAATAGTATCTAAACTTACTAAAACCCCATACTATTGCCAAAGCTTCAAGCTCAGTTACCGTGTAATTTCTCTCAGCTTTGCTAAGCACTCGGCTCGCAAATGCAATAGGTTGTTGTATTACTTCTCCTCCTTGCTCTTGCTCTTGGAACAATGTTACCCCAAGTCCACTACGGGAACTGTCCGTGGCCATACAAAACTCTTTCCCTAGGTCTGGATGCCCAAGAAGAGGTGCCGGTAGTAGTGCCTTCTTTAACGTCTCATATTCTTCCTGCGCGACAGGGTCCCAATTCCATACCGTTTTCTTTCCAGTCAGCTGACATAGTCTGGGTGTCGCTGCACCCCCAATCTTAATGAACCTCCTGTAAAAATTGATTAATCCTAAATAACCCCGTAGCTGACGTTTTGTTCTTGGCACCGGAAAATCTCTGATTGCTTCGAGTTTGTCTGGATTTGGTCTTATTCCCTCTGGTGTCACAATGTGACCTAGAAACTCGATTTCTTTTCGTCCAAATTCTGACTTTCCCAAATTCACGGTTACCCCATGTCTCTCCAGTGCACCGAGCAATATGCTTAACGTTCTATTGTGGTCTTCCCAGTTTCTTTCGGCTATCAGGACATCATCCACGTACTGTGTTACCTTATCTTTTATTTCATAAGGAATGACAGTATTTAGGGCTCTGATAAATGCCGCGGATGATACATTTAACCCAAATGGTAGTTTCCGGAATTGATACGATTTCCAGTAGCACAAGAAAGCAGTGTATTTTCTACACCCCCTATCTAACTCCACCTGCCAGAAACTCATTCTCAAATCAACTGAGCTGAGAACTCTGATCCCGTGGAACTTTTGTAGCAATTCGTCAAGTGTCAGCGGCCGATCTGTCTCTGGCTCTATTATCTTATTAATCCTTCTTGCGTCCAAAACTAATCTAATTGACCCATCCTTTTTTTCAACACAAACTAAAGGGCTGTTGTACGGACTGGATTCTGGTTCGATAATCCCTCGTTGTAGCACGCTTTCGATCTCAGCTTCCACTCTTTCTTTGTACACAACAGGTATCGGGTACACTTGGGCCCTAAACCGTTTATGAGGCTTGACCTTGAATCTATACACAAAATTTCTTATTGTACCCGCAGCATGTTTAAATACCTTTCTATTCTCGTATAAAATTTTCTGCAATTCCCCGTAGACCGTGGTCCCTCGTAAATGCCAGATTTTCTCCCTGATCTCCTCCCCCAAAAATTTATGAATTTCGTTCTTCTCTTGTTCGAACCCCGTATTCTGTGCCTGTCTACCGGACTTTACCGCCAGACATAATGCTAAGTGTGCGTTATCTTTAGCATATAAGCAATCGTCGAATCTTAATGTAATTTCCTCCGAATCTCGTTTCAACTCCATCGAACCATTTCTCATGTTAACGACTGCTTTATATTGGTTCAAAAAATTAACGCCTAATATCCCTTCAACAGTTAGAGATGACACAATCATGAACACTGTACTAAACCTCTTCGCCTGGCACACAAAGTCTACCTGCGCTTGTAACTTCACCTCAATTCCCTTTCCTGTAACTGCCCCTCTCACTGTTGTCCTTTGCAATGGCAACGTTGGCCATGGTTTTGTAAGACTACAACACTTAAACACATCTTCCCTCAAAACACTCATTACACTGCCTGTGTCGATGACACAAGGTACGATTATATTATTTATTTCTACGCTAATTATTGGGTGGACTTCACTCCCCACATTTCCTACCTCCTCTAACAGATTCTCCCTTAGTTTTTCGTAATCGATGTACCTAATATTTACGTCATTAATAGTCCTGGTTTGTACCCGTCTATCATGTAGTCACCTTCTTGTCCCTCCGTCATTGTGACAGTGATTGTCCTGTCATGAACCCAATGACTGCCTATCCTCTCTTCGCCCATCATTTTCATTTACCCTTCTTCTTCCATCTCTGTCCCATCTTCTATTTTCCCGGTTTGCCGGTCGATATCCCCATGAATTCTGCCCCCTATTTCCTCGCCATCTTCCATTTCCGTCATTCCTCTGATTCCATGCTCTCCTGTCATTCTGATAGTTTCTGCCGTTCCTATCCTCGACTCTGTCTGACCTATGACTCGTGTCGCCGTTCACAATGTTGCTCTCATTACCCAGTTCCTGTAACAAGTGCTGAAATGACGCGGAATCGTCTAAGCCTCTGCCTGCTATCACTATATCTCTGCGCATCTCACTGGCAACTTCGTTATACAGATTCTAATGAGCTCCCCAGTTTCGTATGGCGCATCCAAATACCTATTTCGTCTCAGCATTTCCTGATAGCACGACACTGGATCTCTTATACCACCTTCGTTACAATTTGGCATCATCAATATGCTTTGCTTAACCTGGTCCTGCTTACTTTTCGACCAGAATTCATTTAAAAACTTGTCACAAAATATCTTGTAGCTACTACAGTCTTTAATAACTTCCTGCATTTTCGCTCTAGCCTCGTCCCTCAAATGGTTACACACAAACTTCATTTTGAGGAGCGGTCCCCACGATGAAGGTAATGAATCTTGAAATTGAGACAGCCACAGGCATGGATGTTGGTAATTACCAGGATCCGGAAAACAAGTGTACGTTTGTACCGACACAAAGTGCCTCCTACATTCTTCTTCCACATTTACGTTTTCCGACCTTGGACTATACCCAGTTGGGTTTGCCACCTGTTTTATCCGACACAACCGTTCTTCTAACTCTCTGAGTTCGTCTTCCTCTTTCTGCCTATTTTCGTTTTTTGAATTTATCTCACTCTCCCTCTGCAGTCTACCTGGTGGTGTTTGACCTTCGCTTCTGCACGCTAATTGCAACTGTGCTAGTTCTTCCCTATGTTTCCTATTTGTTTCTAATTGTGACTCTTTAAACTGTAATAGTGATTGTATCTCCTCCTGGTCGGCATAAACCTCTCGTTGCGTACTGTCAGAGCCTGTTTCGCCTCTCATACTGATCTTTTCTACATCTGCACTAATCGTATTCATTCTGACCACTACCTCCGCAACTTCATCCCTGCGTTTATTTAGCGCCACTTCCTGCCGGGTGACTTGAGCTTCCACACTCTCCAATGCCCCTTGTTTATCTGCGAGTAAGTCCTCCACTATCTCTTTGATTCGCTCATCCGGAAACACATCCCTACGATCTCTAATATCGCTCTCTATTGCACTTATTCGTACCTCCAAATTATTGGCTTTTTCTTTCACGGCCTCACATACTTGCTTCAATGCATCCAGATTCTTCTCCCCCTCATCTAACCGATTATTAACTGTGGACAGACGCTCATCGATAACTGTGTGTAGCTTCCTCATTGCCTCTTTATTTCCCTTATCCATTGCATCCAATCTTTCCTTATTTGCTTCCAATCTTTCCTCATTCTCCCTATCTCTCTCCTTATTATCTCTATTCATCGCTTCCAATCTTTCCTTATTATCTCTATCCATCGCTTCCAATCATTCCTTATTATCTCTATCCATCCTCTGTAAAAACTGCAGTAGCACATTGTCATTTGCTACTTTCGGTGCGCTCACCTCATTCGTCTGAGAACCCCTATCTTCGCTAAGGGTAGCTGCACTTTCACTGCATACCTGACCTAGTCCCGGCTCGCCCTCGCCGTCGGGAAAAGCCCTCGTTTGTGGACAAAGCCCGCCGCATAAAGGATCACCTAGCCGCAGTCCGCTGAACAATTCAGCCCCTTCCGAGTGTTTGCCGTTCCCGCTCCTTAGCCCATGGTCGACACCTACTTTCTGCCGCACTGCTACGTTCACGCCAGAATCACTATTCTCCATGGTGACTACGCTTTTCGACTGCGACCTAGTTACTATGGACATTACGCAAAAAAAAATGCAATGATCTTCCAGCCTTCGACGATATAGCAATTAATTACATAAAAAAATAAAAGATCCTCACCAATCCAGAAAGAAATTGCAAACAAAAAATAATTTTACTTCTTAGCGCTATCACAATATATTCCATCAAATAAAAAAATCTTAACAGCAAACCCTAACAGCAGAATATCCTGGCAAAATATCCCGCCAAAATATCCTGGCAAAACATCCTGGCAGGGTCGAAATTATGAGAGGCACCCACATGCCTTGCTCATACTGTGGCATCAAGCAGTCAGGCCTGCAAGATGAGTGGTCTGCCTAGCGAGTGGATTCATTCTTATTTATCGAGTAACATGAACTCTCGTACTCACAATTAAGTCACTAATCAACCTCCTGTTTGAATAATACGCAACAGAAATGCACATCTGACTATCAGTAATTTGCAGAACTCTGACTGTTCACTACGCACTGGCAGTACCACATTTTCTTTTTTCTTTTATTTAATGGCTTTTATCAACACGTGGCCACTGCACTGAATATGAATGGCGCACACATTATAAATTTGGGACATCATGAAAACATACAATTTGAAGGAAAAGTCCACCAATCTTTTTCTTTTCACTAACTTATTTATTCCGATAAATTCTATAACCTAAACACACAAATTCTATAACCTACAACAATAACACATGAGAAATTCCGCCCAGTGGGCATGGCTTAACTTTGGTGATTCTCTACCTTATGGTCTCGTAATTATTTAACGCTACAGTGCACTTTCTGGATAGGATGATGAATCTTTTATTATATCTCACACTTCGACTCTCACAATCATCATCACGAAACTTTCCTCCAGACCGAGTGGTACAGGAGGAACAAGCATAACCCACTAATCTTTTGAAAATACCTTGCTATTCTCCCATGCAAACCACACATACTTATATTACATGAAATACACCACACTACAACATGAAATACTACACAGGGAATAGTCACAACATTATCACTTTAAGCTTTCCCACTTCAATTAATATTTATCCCAGTTTCACATGACACTGCCCCACTTTGTAATTCTACTTTCCAACTATGAACTCTGGAGATATATGCACGTCTTCCTGTGCAATGCAAGCCAAGTGGCGTTGCTGGATAGACGGCCGACTCACCTAGCTTCTCTCTCAGAGTTTGAATCTAGCGTCACACGGAATCATAACACGCAAAGTAATATTAAGAACATATTCATCACACACGCGAGTCCTCAACTGATACCATGGACGAGTACTTCTCTTTATCCTTTGTCTCATACACAAATTGAGACTCACACAGTACTCACCATGTGGAAGTACTCGTCTCTAATTTCAAGTCCTGCACACGCCATTTCTTAAATATTTCAACTTATGGTACACACGCTATTTCTTAAATATTTCAACTTATTGTAAGCACGCTAGTAATTCAGCTTAACTTAAGCACACGGAAGTATTTCAACTTATTGCTACACGTGGTTTCCTTGTGACCGTTGGTCACTTCCGAAGATTACTACAATCCCATTAATATTACCTGCCTGACATTTAATTCTCCCCGCAAAAGTTCCTAAAATAGAGAAATTATTATTTCAAACTACTCTTAAATATTCCACATGCATACCATGTCTCCACTCTTTTGTCTTTACGGAGCACACCCAAGAAGGTCTTAACAGCACAAGATCCAGCGGCAGAGTGCTGAAACATGGCCGTTCTTTGGGTCATCTCGCACCTCTGGCGAGGTGGGGGAAGACCATGCTACCGTATTGGTCAGCCACATTTCAAAGCTCTGGTAAGTTTCATCTCTTTGGTTCCACCAAAGATGGCCAAAGGATCGTCTCAAAGATGATCATATATTCACATTCACTATCTGCGGTTAGCAGACGACCATACATTCATTCATTTCACAGATCTCACCAAACTGGATGTAGGGATTTATTTTGTGGGAGTGCACATGTGATCAATTAAATAAATAAATTGTCATTATTTCCCACACTGGTATCCGGCTTCGCTGTATTAATTGAAATTGAGTTATTTTAGAAAAATAATGTGTTGTTCTGACAAAAATAATGAAGTATGTTGTACCTATTTTCACTGTTGGGTGGTACTGTACCCTTTCACAGTAATTTCACTTCTGAGGTTTTTAATCTCATTATTCACTATTCCTACCTTTGAATCGACTTCTTCAATTGGTTGCTAAGTCTGGTATTCTGTATTTCGATTTGTTTACTTTGTGCAGTAATATGTTGGTTTTGCTCAACAAGTTGATTATTAATGTTTCGGCCTTGTGCTGCAATTTGTTGCACCTGTGCTGTGATCTGCACCTTGATATTGTCGATGTCTGCTGCATTTTGTTGTCCCTGTGCTGCAATTTGTATATTAATATTGTCATTGAGTGAAGCAATTTGTGTTGCAAATTGCGCAGACAACATCCTGAGCAAATCAGTCACATCTGGTGTCTTTTCACTTTTGGTTTCTACCGCATTTTCGTGTCCGAGTCCTACTTCCATTTCAGTTTTTGGTTATTCGAATATATCCCGCGATTCATTAACATAGCCACTGTCTTCCACATCATCGCTTATATTGTCTTGCTTGGTACACGCGAAATTCATATCTTCGATCTCTTTATTTACGTGCACGTGATATTGTACGTAATTTAATTCGCGCTTAGTGCCATCTGTTGGCGTGTTGCGTGAACTGCTCTCGGCTGCATTCTGTCCTCACTTGTCTAAATTTATTTCTAGTTTCCTGTCCATTTTAGTTACTGTTCAATACTGATATCTTTTATTTTCAATTTAAGCTAAACTTTCACTACCCGTTCTGTCAAATAAGTTGCAGGTTAGAGCCGCTGGGCGTTTTCTGTTCACTGTATGTTTGTAAAATGCTAAATACTTATAATTTTTTCCGTCTGTAGGTGCAAACTGAAGAACGTCCTGTCACGCGGCGCCGCGTATAACACTGCTTAACGGATTTACGTAGCGTGTGCAATAAATTACCAAATTTGGTTTATTACGTACTATGCCCCAGCAGAACAAATTGTCCTGTCATGGTCGCCACGTATAACACTCTTGTCCGCTACTGTTATACTATAACCTTAAAGCTGGGGGCAGATTGTATAGTGAAATTATTTTTATTCAAGCAATTATAGTATAAAGAAGCGGAGCAGCGTTACACTCTGAGAGGAATTTCGTTCTATTGACCGTGTTTTACCTAAAGGGGGCGGCTTATCGCAAGTGAAAGTCAAAATTACGTAAATATTTAAACAGTACCAAACATTATTTTACCTATCTACATTGTTCAAAGAGTAAAGAAAACGGTCGCCAGCCTAATTAGGCAAGAGAATGATTGACATTCTAGTTCAAGAAAATAAGTATGAGTAACTTTAACGGACAAACACAACCTATACTTTGCCACACGAGAGTGCTATGAACTCTGGCACCTGCATATGTTCACATTAAAGAAAGTGCTAACAGTTATAAGAGAACGTGGCTATTTGCATAATGGTAACAGAAAATGACATATACTTCTGCCTTCAAGGTTTGGTCCAACTGAATGATCTCAATAATATAACTATCAATATTCACTGTAGAATCATAAAATAGGCATAGGTTCAATATTACCTTTCAAACATTTTCCTATCTGACAAAAAAATTGTAAATGTAGTTCACTGAAAAATTATGACCTGGTCATAGGTTAGGTCTCTCTCTCAGCTAAATACTTTTCTATTTAGAATGAAAGTTAAATGTATTTCACTAACAAAATATTTCTCACTGAATTTTGAATAAAAAGTTACTGTTTCCATAGATAGTTGTCTTTCTGTTAATTGTTACTTATCATGAGCATAAAGGATAAACTATGGATCCTGTTACACTATTAATATGCACTTTCAATACACAAGAGAAGCAAGTACTTAGCAAGCATGAGTATATAACTCTCCACAATTGCAGTTTTCAGCTTTTACTACAGTGAGACACAAAATTAACATATTTGTAAGATACTGACTCACCTGTTCCGAAATCTGAATTTCACTTAGTTTTTTATGCTTGAGAAGATTCAGATTGCGGAACTGATTGGTTTGCTTAAGGTCGTTTTAAAATACAATTACTTCACGTTTAATGGGAAAATGTATGTGCAGCCAGATGGTCTAGCAATGGGGAGCCCCCTCGCCGGTATTTTAGCAGAGGTTTTTATCAGCGCCCTGGAAATAACGTTCTTCAATTCAAGTTCAGAATTACGCCACAAAATCCGCTATTATGCACGTTATGTTGACGACATTATCATTGCTTTTGATGCTACTGATCATGAGTTAGAGCTTCTCTTCAATACTTTCAATGGTTTACATGAAAAAAATTTCCTTCACAAAAGAACTTCAGAATGAAAAACGTGAACTTAACTTCCTCGATTTAACAATTTCTATACAGGATAGTTCCTTCAATTTCAATATCTTCCGCAAGGAAACGTATTCAGATAATGTCATCCCTGCTGACTCAACTCATCCAAAAGCTCATAAACTGGCGTTTTTTCATTCTGCCATTCACCGAATGGTAACTACTCCTTTATCACCTGCGGATCAACAAAAGGAATTGAATGTCATCAAAGCGATTGCGGCTAATAATGGGTACAATCAGAATATGATCGATTACTTGTTCAACAAGAAAATTTCCCAAAATTGTTCGACTTTGAGCAACAACCTCCCCACTGATAACAAAGAAGCTAAAAAATTTATTTCCATTCCTTTCTTGGGTAGTATATCGTATAGGATTAAACGCCTTCTGAAGAAAAAACATAACTGTAACGTCTCCTTCTCTACAGATAACAGTTTAAAAACAAATCTTGTACATTCAGTAGAGATTGCCAGGGATTGGTTTTCCAATTCAGGTGTTTACAAACTAACCTATAATAACTGCCCCTCTTATTATATTGGTCAAACAGGCAGAGCTGTGAAAACAAGATATAAAGAACATCTATTAGGTAAAAAAGGAGCGAATATACACAACTCTACTTTTGCTGAACATCTCTTGATAGCCGGCCATACGCCTAAACAGTTAGAAGACACGGTTATCCTACACAGACAAGTCAAAGGGCGTAGACTAGATCTGTGGGAAGAGTTAAAAATTTTTAAACATCTAGAGCTCAAAGACGGTAATATACTGAACGACCAGTTGAACCTTGCTTGTAGACAATTTTTCGAAGGCTTTAAACCTGTACTGTTTATGGTATAACATTAATGCTGGTAACCTCAGTGGTCTATTTTCTCAGGAAGCTATGATGCACTTTCAAATCTTTAAGCTCACTACCCTTTATGTAATGTGGTTTTCTCACGATGTATGGCTGCCACTACATCGGCCCTTATGTGATTTTCTCTGTCTCTAAAACGTTGGCTCCCTGAGAATGTGTATTAACTGGATTGTGGACCAGGGTTCGTAATTTTGTCTTAAGAGCCATTATTGTTAATTTTAAAGTTCTGACATATATACGGTGTGTGTGCTTCACTAATATTGTAATGTAATTTTTATATTCTGGCTGTATATGCCACTGTACGTAACTCTCGGCGTAAGCGCCACCTGCCTTTTTGATGTATAACTACATTAATGCTACCAAGGCTCCCATACTGTTATAACGGGAGTGTTAAACGCTTTCCTTCTCTTTATTGTTACTTTATCTAAGGACGCTATTAATACTGATAATTTACACGTTGCTTTTGTACGCCAATCGACACTTGGTTCGCGCCATGAGCGCCACCTGCCCTGACCGCATTGTAACTACGCTGGCCGATTACACTCAGTCGCTTGTGAGCTCTGCAACATCCATGTACTAATTTACATGTACATGACAAACCCTATTTTAGGGCTATATTTTAATTTAGACAAATGGATCTATGCAGACATTTGTAAAAACGGCGATGATACATCAGTCCATACTAATGTAAAATTGTAAGTACCAGGCGTCCTTCTCATATTTTTGTAATACAAGAGCTCCCTAATATGTGTTAAAATCTATTCTTGACTTAAGTTTCATACCTTTTAATGTAAGCTATGATGTTCATTGTCCTTAGGCCACCTTCTGAAGAAGACAAATTTAAATTTGTTGAAACCTAGGTAAAGATTTCTTTATCCATTGCAATTGGACGGCTGTTTATAATTTTATTACGTGGAACCGTTGCTGTTGTGCAGCTATGTTTAAAATACTGAAATACATATACAACAGAATAGTAAGGAAGAACCTGCATTTATGTGCAAATATCTTCACAAGTGAAATATGACCAGTGGTCACTTCAGAAACACTCTCCTACTCATTTCTATTCGTTTGTATCACACGCAAATTGATATCACAGGGTGTCCCAGAGGTGCTGGGGTGGTCATTAACATCTCTTCTAAAAGCGACTTGGAGGATGAACTACAGAGGAGCTCTTCGCTGGACTGTGGCAGTGTCTATGATGGCGCCCACTTGAGTTTGTCCCATTGTCTACCAAATCGCCATATCCCTGCATTAACATCGAATATTGAGTTTTTCACGACTGCTTCATTATTGTCCGAGTCTGACATCTCTAAATGACATTGTCCTTTATTTGACATTTTGCGTTCCGAATAGCGTTCCAGAATTCCCATAATCTTACCAATTATAAATTCTGTGTAACTAACATGTCTGTGCTACTACAATGGCAGTCATGTGTTTGTGTCTTTGATCCTAAATTTCAATCTGTTTCTTAGTAGCTGTCACGCCCTGCAATGAGCTAACAGTCTGTGGTTCCTTGCAGTGCCGTACATGACATTCAATGTGGGGCGAGTTTCGCCCTTACGTGGCATTTCTACTGCTGACAGTTGCGGTGCAAGTATGTCTATCATATTGTTAGCTGGAGCACGTGGTTCTCACGCCGCTGGGCTCCCTGACGTGTGCCGGCAGCCCGCAGAATTGCGCCGCGCTGCTCAGCGCGCGCCGTGTGTGTGTGTGGCGTGGCCCACCCTGGGACCTCTGACCGCCCAGCCGCCCGAGCTTCCGTACATTCGGTCGCAACAGCTGTGAGCGCAGGGCCAGGGGCGACTCCACTTACCCTCGGTCACCTCAGCTGTGAGCGGAGGGGTGGGGCGCACCCTCTTTCCCTGGTGCGTCACAGCCCTCGCTGACTGGGGCCGAGTAACGGTGAGTCCGCACGAGGCTTTATACGTAGCTATTGCAACTGGCACCGATATCTCATTGATTCGAGGTAAGAGCCAATGAGACGTAGCTACTTGTAGGTAGATCTTTGAACATCTGCTTTATTTTTTATTTCTGAGGGGAGGGGGGAGCCATCTTGAAGTGTGTATTTGTTGTGCCTTTCATAATTGAGAGCATTAAATGGACGTATATCGAAAATTTACGAAGTGAAGCGACATTTGATTTGAAATCATGGGTCAGTTAATATCCTTCCCATCTTTAATGTCGATAAATGTCACATTTTGTGTCTTGCATTTTTTACGATATTAACATGTGGAATGAAATAAAAATGTTGTGTATACTAATTTTGGATCATCTGATTTCAGCGTCGTGTCATTTCCTAACTGATCTATGCGTCATGTCATGGCCTTTTAAGTTTATAGCAGTTGTTTCCGATGTGGAGTTTTTGTAAATGCTTTACATGGATAATGACCTTAGAAGAATTCATTCATTTTCAAATGCTAAAGAATATTTTTAGCACCTGGGAAAAGATTAGGTCAATTTTGTGGTTTAAATTTACTTGGGGCAACATTCTTGACAAAACGTATTTCAACGTTCAGGGAACTATCAGTTGCTGTTTCGGAAGATTTAATACGTAGCGTTAAGCAATTTCTTCCCTAAGCAGCTGCCCCTCTCAACCTGTTTTACCGCTTCAAAAGCAGCGTTACATGATCAAATCACAGATAAGCATTGTTTTAAATGATCAGTGATTGGTTTCGTAGAATCATGATAAGATAGAAGTTCCTAGAACTGTAGTTGCTGTAGGTGATACTGCCAGCATTGGTCAATCGAAAGTGGTTGTCTTGTGTTATTGTCCAACTGCAGAGTAGGCTGTTATCCTGAACAGTGAAGTGTGGAAAGTATATAGGCTAGCATGTATTGCGTGCTTGTCAAGTAGGTGATGCAATTTGGAATTTAAGTTCGTTGAGAGTTAATCAGGGTAGACCTAATGATTAATTTGCAGGCTGTTAATGAGTTTTAGACTGTTTTCTTCAGTGGCAAACAATCATCTGCTATTTGTTTGCGAACACAAATTGTGTGTTGCCATCCAGAAAGCTTTACATTGAAACTGTCAACAGTAATTTAGCACATTTACTTCTCCACAACTTTAAATCCATACAGTAATTTGACATTTTTCTGCATAGGGGTTCCTCATACTCCATGAAATTCAGATCCATATATGTTTTATAAATTAGGCCTTCACATGAAACTGGTGACACTCTTCCTCCAGAACTGCAAAACTGAAAAGCAATATGTGTTTTTTTACTGAGAGACTGTCATTTGAAAGTTAGAGATATTAATGGTGTGCAGAGGGATACAAAAAAAAAAATCGTAAAACTTTACAAAGGGCTGTTGGGGAAATTTAAGACTGCGGAACAGCTGATTTGTGAATCAATGTTTCATATGATTATTATTTTTTTTCTTCTTCAAATTAAAACATGAGATTTTGTCAAAAGTAAAAACACATTCGCTCTTAATCATACATGCATGGGTGTTGCCAACATCTGCACATGGCAGCCCACTGTAAACTTCAGGCAAAAAACTGCACTTTTGAGGTGAATTCCACAAAACACAAAGGTGATATACTCCACCATAGTAGCGTCTCAGGATACCATGTTATCTCACCTGCTTGCCAGTGTTACATATTAGAAGTCTTGAACTTGCCAAGCAGTGAGTCAACAAACTGAAATTTGTTGAAAATTTTGAATTGAGAGTACTCACGTTTCCAGGACTGTGTATTCCCAATATCTAAAGGCTCCAAAAATTAGTGATGTGATAACTTTGTCATCAGTGACAGAGCCACAGGTGGTGTCTACAGTTTTCAAATTAACTGAAAAGGGTTGCTTTCTGCTAAGATGATAATTGTGGACGTTTAGAAAATAATATTTATATGTTGCTCACTTCACTTATTACATCTGTAAACATGTATTTTCTCTCACTATGGCTGCTAATGGGTTTTGCCACTTTGTAACAAAACTGTACATTTAGAGTGATAGACCATTTGCTCAGTCTCTGTTCTGAAGCAAGAGCTCCGTTTCATGATGAGCACATTAGCCTATAGAGGTATGAAAATTTGTGCAGGAGGTGGACACTTTCTATTCCTTTCCAATTGATAGTGAAAAAAAGTGTTAACAGCAATGTCCTCAAATACACTTTGCCATTTGGAAAAAAGATAAAAGCTGATTTCAATGAAAATTTTTAAGAATGCTGCATACATAACAAACTAGTTTGGATACATTACATCTGCCAACCTGATCCCTGGAAGTAATTGGAAAGCGCGGTGCAGTAAGTGATAGGACATTTCTTGACAGTATTAAAATTTTCCACTGCTTGCTTAAGTCGTATCAATACATATTAGAGATGTGATATTAATTTTCAATCTAATCAACATGTCAGCATCTGAGAACGTAGTAACCTATTGTGGAAGCAGGATGATCTGATATTCATTATGTGCACAGTGCAAAAGTATGTACTCGTGCTTGTCATACCAAGTAAGTTAGGATGTGACAGCAGAAATATTTTGAAAGGCTCTCCTCCTTGAATTAATCACTGTATCACTTTTCTGTTGTCGCAAAAACAATAATTTTTGGGTGCGAACAAGGAAGGCGAATGTTACATTGTTTTCAGTCCATACAAGTAAGACCTGTATACAGTGCATCCAACTGCTTTTCTTACTGCACAAAGTAAGCTGTTAAAAGCAAAGTTGAATGCCCTATATAGTAACAGTGAGATCAGTATTGCAGCATACTTGTACAATTTTTGGAAACAACGTGGAAACAGCTAACACCAAAGAATTACCTGCTGCTCACTATGATCTTACAATTAGTACAGTCTGGAAATTCATAGTTAATACAGTTTTACAGGTATCACTCATACTACGAAATGAAAGGAAGGCTGCAGGTCAAGTCTTTGTTATAACATGCGGGACATTTCATTATAGTGCACACCTACAATGCATTGCTTTTGAAATTTGATTGTAGTTATAATATATACAGTTATTGGTTTGTTGATGAACTCATTTGTTGAAACTGCACAGCTTCGATATTCATGGAGGGAACAGTAGAGTTTCTACAAAAAATGCATTTTCCATTTTCTCCGTAACCATTGTAACTTTGGGTGAGTGAAGATGAATTGGTAGTGACAGGTGGAGTTACATACAACCTTGAAGTTCACAAAATGCTTTTACCTGTAATGAAACAGGTGCAGGAATATTTTTAAGTAACGCTCATGTCACATTTTGGTACTTTTCAGAGCAATTAGCTTCTTTGGATAATCACTCGTTGAAATGAATTGTGCATGGTAGCTGCAAGAGGGCACATGTGCAGAGAACTAGGTCATAGATTCTTTCAAAGAGTGCGTGATGATCAAGACATTTTTCGAGCTAACGTATTCTCTACTTTGGTGAACTACTCTTACAATATGATCTTTCAACCTACGTTGTTACCTTTCATTGTCCTTTATGCCTCAAACATTGCAGACCTTTATAATTGTAGTTATTTTCAAGACACAATAAATTTTGCTTTCAATAAGAAGGAAGATAACAAGAACTTAAGACAAGATTTGTCAAATGCTCTGCGGGGAAAAATTATCTTCCCGACATTGTTCTGAACATTCTGTAGTAGAATTGCAGTGTCAGCAAATTACTATGGACCACCACCCCAGGAATTCAACCATGTAACTAAATCAAATTTTAGTTACTACATGCATTTGAGATTTACAATTGCAGTAGCATTAGCCTGGGTTTGTGACAGACATTAACTGTTACATTACATTGAAACAACATTTCTTGCCAACAGCTATATCAATTTATTCATTACAACCAATTTTGCTTGCTCCAGACAATTGTGAAGGTTACAACACATGAGATGTAATCATGTTATTCAGAATGTATTCAAAAGCAACTGTAATGTCCAATTAATCTCCATGTATAACTAATTACAACTGATTCCATTTCCTGTGAGTGAATCTTACAGTTGCATTTGAATACATTCTGAATAACATGATCAGATGTACATAATCTTGAAGGTTGTCTGAAGTGACCAAAATCGATACAGCTGTGTGCAAGAAATGTTGTTCAGAAAGTTCTGAATAGCTGTAAATCACCACTTAACAAAACTGTTACGTTTCTGTTGTTCAGTTCTTAACAGTTTATCTTCCATGCTTCCATTTTGTGTTCATGTGGCAGATGAATGAAATAAACATTGACACAGTTAGTTAAGGTTTGAAACACAGGAGAAGAAGTTGAACACTTAGCACCTGTATTAAATTAAATTCTGAAAGAATTCACTTACTGGCACCAAAGATAGTCCATACCAACATTGAGATTATAGTATACTTGGTTCACATCACCGATCTGCAACTATGCTGCTATCACTAAGGTAACAATCTCATCATCCAAGGATCAATAAAACACATTAAATGATATAAACAATATTTTATTTGATTATTAAGTCTCTGCAGGACACATTTCCATTACATACAGAAGTAACAAAAATGCTTGAAATCTTTCATAAATATAAGGAAACATATCTTAAGAAACAGAGGGAAACATTACACCACTCATTCCCAAAAATCAAAAAGAGTATAAATATATGACAACCATCATGTTGTACATGAACCCACATTATTAGAGACATACACCAGCTAAAGGAAAAACCTTGAACAGACATATATGACAAGACAAGGACATATGTACAATTCAACAAAAAGATGTGTAACATTTGGAAATAGTGGGTAATTTATCTTTGTACATACAAGAGAAAGAATCTCAACTGGAAATAAAGGATATGACAATGCTTCTAGGTGACATTTACATTCCTTAAGTTAAACACTATTCTACTTATGTGACAGGATTACTTAGTGATTTATCTTATGAGATGCTATACATCATCATTCTTTCTCTGTAACTCATTATGAAAAACAAAAGCTTTACTGTCAGCTAATCCCAATACAACAAGAATGATCAGTTAAGAAACTGTTTTTTTTTTATATTTCATAATAAAATTACATAGTTAACAGAAATCCTTACAATTAAATCTGGACAGAGGAGATATCAACAGACTTTCACCAGGAAACCAATTGTTTCAAAAATAAATAAATAAAAATAGTAGAACGTAGGAGGAAAGTCCTGTTAACTAGCAGCTATGGAAGAGGCATGGGCCAGACCTTGTGGAAAAATTAGATGACAGGTACCAACACCATCTGCAATGAACGATACTAATGTTGACATGGTTCCTGCTTATATGCAGTATGATGGCCCAACTGAGCAGCTCCGTCAGGAGGGTCAATATGCAGCTAGATCAGCTGCTTCAGGCAACGACTTAGTCAGGCATAGGTTGGTTCCTGCTGATGCATTGGTAGGTGGAACTTTACAAGGCATGGCCAGAATCTGAATAGCAAAGGGGTGAAAAGTAAAATCTTGAGGGGGTGGGGTGGGTGGGGAGCAGGCACAAACTTGCGGGAGTAACTCGTTTTTAGGCTACGAACTTATGTTATTAGGGTTATTGCAAATTTTGGTGGTAAGCATGCCAGTAAATTAGCTTACTATGCCTATTTTCATTCACTGCTTTCATATGCTGTCACATTTTGAGGTAATTCATCATTAAGAGAGAAAGTATTCATTGCACATAAGTGCAAATCAGAATAATGCCTGCAGCCCATCTAAGATCAGCTTGCAGACCTTTATTTAAGGAACTCAGGATATTCACGGAACCTTCACTAAACAAATATTCACTTATGAACTTTTTTGTTGTTAATAATTCATCCCAATTCAAAAATAACGGCGAAGTGCATATCTATAATAGTAAAAGAAAGTATGATCTTCACTATTATGGGTTATATCTGACTTTGGGATGAAAAGGGGTGAATTACACTGCTACAAAAATCTTTGTTCATTTACCTAATAGCATTAAAAGTCTGATAGATAGCCAAACAACATTTGAATTTTTAGATATGATTTTTGCATATGAAGTAGTAACTGTAGAAAAAACTGTAACAATAACATTCCACTATGAAATGTAATATTCATGAACTATGGAATAAGTATTAATTTAATGTAATGTAATGAGCAGCTCAGTCAAAAGGTAAAGGCCAATTCCATTCAGAATATGGTCGCAGCTGTGGTGCCTCTTTCATAGTCTCACAGGGTGTAATATGGCATGGCTAATGTAAAGTTCTATATAGCATGCACAAAGCACAATCTCTTTGCTGGTAGCCTACAGCTGAAAGAGCAAACGTTCCCGAGTTAATTCCATATGGTGTTTTAATGCTACAATCTTGAGAAGAAATTATATCTATTAGTGCAAGTGTGCTGTGTAACACCACTGTTGACTGTGGATGAATCTGGTGCAAGATCCCCTGTTATTTACTGCCTCACTACACACACTATGCGTGGTCTATGCAGGTTTTTCTTAGATCGGGTACAAAAGTTTACTAGAAACACCAAAAACAAGACGACAGTTAGTCTCATCAACAAAGCTTTTATCAATACAGTTTGGTGATTGTGACAGCTACTACAATGCCAGGAGAGTGTAGTTGTGGGTTATACTGACCACAGGTTGTGTGCCTTGCATGCTGGCCAGAAGTGGAGACAGAGGACATGCGCAAAACATAAATGGCAATTCAATGCTGAAGAGTACTGTGTACACTGTGCTGAAAACCCAGCACTTACAAGCACCAAAAAAAAAAAAGAAAAAAAATTCTCAGAGCTATTGGATGGTTTCCTTACTTGTCTTTTGCATATACATGGTCTCAGCTACTGTTTCCACTTCCCAAGAGGTCTTGTATAATGGTCTCAATTTCTGCACAGGATGGTGTTGCAATTGAATGTTACTTCTTTTCACATGTCTTCCTTACTGATTGGAACTGTCTCTGAATCCTGCATGTCTCATTTGGTGGATCTGAAGTTACTGGAAAATGTGGACCAACGAGTTCTTTTTGCGATGCAATGCCTACCCTCATTTCTTTAATTAATTTATCAATTGATGCAAGGAGAGAGCCAGCAGTTTCACTGCTACCACTTCTTGCTAATTGTTGCACAATAATCAGCCTGTCTTCCAAAGCAGCTCGGTAGTCAACAGTGCTGCCAGCAGCTGAAGTCCGCTGAGCAACTACTTGTGTTGACTCCTGCACAGATGACTCTCTGCAGAACCTGTTTTGCATAGGGAGCTTTACAGTTCCTTTGCTGATTTCCACTGCATGCATGTGTTCACAGAGGTTACCCTTGATCAAATTGTCTGTGCAAGAACACACACAACTGTGCACACAGATCTGAAAAGAAATACAAAATAATACATTATACTCACATGTGGATTAACATCTCTTAAATTGGCACAAATGGTTGTTACACCTAGGAATTTAACTGTTGAAAATAAGTGTACATACCTTGCACTCAGTACAGGGCAATGGGCATGCAGTGCGAGAGTTCTCTGTATAGGTGACAGTATATGGGGGCCGCTTAGAAACGGTGTATACCTGCCATGTGCCATCTTCAACGCAGTGTATCAGTTCCTTATTGATACCACAACCTCTTCTGTGACTCTTACTTATTTCAGCACTGCGTGTAGTTCTCTCTGTCCCCTTACAAAGCCTCATTAACCTTTGAAAAAGTGAGTCCCCCGTTCAGTGCAATAGGACCTGGATACATTTACCTACTCTGTTATTTATTTCCTTCAGTAAGTATGAGTATTTAAGAGTTTTGTGGTTTGCTTCTAAGAACATATTTGTATTAAGGCCAAGTCCAATTCTGTAGCTGTATGCCCACATATGTGCCCTCCATGAATATCTGTCTTTAAAGTACTTGCCAAACTCCTCACTTCCTTCCTCCTCTGCACACCAAGTAAGAAAGCCATCCAGCAGCTCTGAGAATTTCTCTCTATCTGTCTGTAAGTGCAAATGTTTCAGAGCTTTGTATACAGTACTCCTCAGCATTGCATTCCCATTTAGTTTTGCACATATATTCCATCTCCATGCCCGATCAATGTGCCAGGTACATAACAACCCATGTTCACTATGGCCCATAACTACACTCCAGGCACTGTAGTAGCTGTCACAGTCATCAGACATGAATACCTGTAAAAATCAAATGCATATGTTAATGCTATAGTTATTTTCAGCAAGCAGTGGATCAAACATTCTCTAATGAAACTGTCTTCTTACCTTTGTTTTAATGTTTCCAATACATTTTTTAATCTGCTCAAAGAAAATTTGCATGGACCTTGTGTCAGTATGTGTACTGAGGCAATAAGAAACTGGACATCCAGCACCAAATTCATCCAAGGTCAACAGTGTGGTCAGATAAAATTTATACTTATTAGTGCCATGTGTGCTGTCTATCAAAACTTTTTCTGCACAGAATTTTTTTGCCATTTTCTGCTGATACTCAGTCATAAGGACTATCATAAAGTCACTTTCTGATAATTTGTTTCCATTATCCTCAGTGCCTTGGGCTTTGTAATAAATAACCGGGGAATCTTTCCCTCAGCGCTCTTGTTGTCTCACCCACAGATCAACACTGGTTGCATCATCTTGGTGTGCACTACTATCGTCCAGCTTGTATTCTTTCCTAATATTTCTAATATATTGTTTGCTTAAAAGATGAACTCTTCTGAAGAGTCCAACTTGAATGCTCTCTCTCACTTTCTTCAAAATTGTAGTATCAGGAACACCCTGTGCAATTAATTCAGCAGCCATTGCTCTGTCAGCTGTGGTCAGATGAAGGCTACCCACAGAGAGACTGTGTCCTGTAGAACCTGACATTAACCATGTTAGATGACACATTTTTTACTACCAAACAGGCAGGGCAGGTGCCGCCAATTTTGATTGAAGGTTGCCTTAATCTTCTGCCTGAAGCTGTTTTGTCAGCATATCCAAAACGGTGGCAAACAAAATAATCACATTTCTGTTTTCCCCTTGGTCTTATGAAGGAAACCTTCTCTTCAGCTTCCATCTGTTCCTTCCACAGAGAGAACTCTGAAAATAAAATTACAATGCATAAGAAATACAAACTTAAGTACAGCATTTGTGTGTTATTCTGAGGAAATAATTTAGTTGAAATACACAAGATAACACTGAGTAAGATCAAAACATATTAGCAGCTCTCTAATAATTATTATAAGCAAGGTGCCTGAGAAATAATGGTAATGGAGACAGTCTCTCCTACTCATGTGTCATAAGAATCTGAAAATGGTTGTGGTACGTACCTACAATCAATGTCAGACTGCTTTATGCAACATTCCAAACTAAGCGTAGGGCTACACTACAGATCAGCCTGTCACCACCACCACCAAGATTTAGAAACATGTAGCATACTGGGGCAATTCCAGATTAACAACTTAATAAGTCCAACAGTTTAGAGTAGTTTAAGTTATACACTGAAGATATATTGCCAATCATTGATTACGCTATGATACTTTCTTACCCATATTTACATAAATGATACCCAACATTAACACTAATAATTACTAAATCATATCATAAACTCACTGGAAAGTCCTACATTTACAAGCAATGTACAACATCAGTTATCTGGCAAATACAAATAATAAACTATACTTTTGTTTCCTTACCTTCCACAGAATTAAATGTCATTTCTTTGCACTCCATTTTCTGTTGGTGAACACACTCCAAATGGTGTATCGGTTCTTGCCTCCGAGAGCATCTAAATGTATTGCACTTGGTACATGTCATCTAAATAACAAAAAAACAGGTTTTTGCTTAATATCTTAATAGCGTACTGCAACGGAAAAAGAACGTGTAAGCACAATTAATGCACTTATTCATCCATCATGTTTCATACTGCCAATTATGAAGGAGAATCTTCAGGGATGTGGAACAACACAGTGAAGCCGCGGTGAGAAACTAGGGCCTGCATTACTTAAATATCTAAAATAAGTTATTTGTGCTTCATGAAACTACTTAAAAAATTTAGAGGAAAGGCCGCATCCCCGATATCACATTGGTGATATCTCCATAACGTTTTCGCCAATATGGCACGCTTCACTATGACCCAGCCATCTGCTTGCAGTTACATTAAGATTCACGCAGCATTCATATGGTGACAGAGAGGTAACCAACTTGCCTCCTACCTTTCCAGACGCGAAATTGTGTCTCTTCATGTGTTTGTTTACGTCTGTTACCAACTTGTCGCAAATATTACATATTTCTTTCCTAGGCTGTACATAAATATTCTTGCGATGCTTCACCCTCATATATCGGTACAAGCTTTTTCTTGTATAAAAATTTGTTCCACACGCGTCACACAAGCCTGCCACACCACGAGTCCGTTCAACATTATCCATAGTGTACCATCAACACACACACCAAGATGGGTCCCGCGAAAATCATACGAATTACGAAGCGTTCGAAGATCTACCTACAAGCAGCTACGTCTCATTGGCTCTTACCGCGAACCAATGAGATATCGGTGCCAGTTGAAATAGCTGCGTATAATGCCTCGTGAGTCCGCGCGTGCAGGGCCCTGCTGGCGCGACCTTGGGCAGCCTGGCCCGCTGCGCATCTCCTCGGGTTGCCACCTCGTTGCCGCTCGCTGCCGAACTGGTTCCCGCCATGGAGGCAGTCAGCCGTCACCGTCGCCGCCGGCGACGATTCTGCTTCAACACAATCCGGAGACAACACAGATTACATGTTCTAAGGTGTTGGTACACAATCGAAGTTATATTTGAGTATGGTTTATATAATTTTACGTGCCTTGCAACAGCACATTAGATCGCAGAGTTCCCTCAGCAAAAGACTTACATCCTAAATTTACAATATTACATTTTCCACAAGTTCTTTACAAGTGGCATATCGTTCCCAAGAAAAGATACTTAATCCTACGAATATTTAATCTAAAGTGTGCCTTGATAACTTTACATGCGGCACAAGGTTTGATAACAGAAAGTCGTACTCTAATACTTATTTTATTCTAATATCTGCCATTATTACTTTACGTATGGCACATGGTTTGATGACAGAAGGTCATACGCTTACATCTAATCTATTCTAGAGTAGAATGCGCCATGTCGTTTTACATGTGACACATCATTTTGATTACAGAAATTTTTTTGTTAAATCTGACATTGTTGGTAAAGGTTTGTTGGTGAGGTTGAGGTATTTGAGGATGAGGCCTCTTCTACCAAATCTACTCTCCCAATCATGTAATTACTCGAGTTTATGAAGTCATTTTATTACATCATGTGTAGCATGCACTGGCAAACATATTAAACGACTTAATATCCCTGAAGTCCGAGCTGTGATATTCGCTATTTTTGACTTCATTAAAACAGCAAATACGAGTAGTTAATACTTTCAGCCAGAAGGCAAATACTTGTTTATAAATAATGATTAATGTATAATGAGGCGTCGCATGGCGACGGTGGAATTTTCTAAATAATGTAATTCGTCGTCTTTGGGCGGCAATATAAGCAGAAAAATACGGATAGATATGCGATCCTTCACTATTTTGTTCGCTGGAGAACAAATGAAACCTTGAGCGCTAAAGACTTGTACTGTTTTTCTCAAGTAAGACGGACGCAGATTTGTGTCAGTCTGATCTAATTTTTACTAAATGTATAAAAACGTGTTATGTGGCGACGCACGAGCGACTCAAAGAAGACAATGGCTATATAAAAGAGCGCTCAATGGACAGGATACGGACATAAAAATCTACCGTCATTGTAGTACTATGCTTAAGGTACGATATATGTTTTAGTTATAACAAATATTTGTTCTGGGAATACTGAGTCATTTAGCAGTGCTCATTCCTATTATCTCCTCAGTATTATTTTCATTTTAATTATGCATTTTGCTAATATTACAGACACCAAGATCAGCAGTCCAATGTGCGTGTTACATTGATAAAAAGAAAACTGTTTTATCGTCTTCTTGCATCAGCTTTAATATTGAATTTCCCTTTTGTGTGATGTTACAGTTGTTTTTGCGCCCTTAAGAACTTTCTGGTCCCTTAGGAAATCGTTTTGTCATAAGAATAACTTCACAACCGGGTATGATCGTATCTACGATCATGAAGTAATTAGAAAGACGATAACGCAATTTCTTAATCAATAGCACGCTAGTTGTGACTGCCTCAAGCCACGCGAAACTGCAAGTAAAAACTATTCACATCTCATAATGCAATATTTTATGACAATGGTCAATCCATGATTCTTACGCCAATTGTGATTGATAAAACAGTAAGCTAAATCTCAATTTCCAACTTTCCATTCAATAACATCACTTTTATTTTGTAACATCACAGAGCCAAGGTTACCCATTTATACCTCTGGCTTATTACCTTTCTTAACTAGTAATACCATAGATGGAGAAATTAAGACACTTTGAAAATCTTAGTACCATTACATGCAACCCTTCATTCATCTCATAGAGGTTTAGATGCACTCACACTTTCCTTTTTTATTTTTTTTTTTTATTTTTTTTTTTTTACATGCAAAATTCACTCAGACATACTGTCTCAATACCAGTCCAGAAAGGACTAATGTTTCGAATAGTAAACACTATAAACAGCTAAACGACCCATTTTTTGTTAATGTAATTCTGTCACATCAGTTAGGTTAAAGTTTGAGTAAGCTCATTTGTTTCATATAGATAAAGTTATCATTCAGTCATTCATACTGAATGAATTAATTGTTCAGTTTCATATTTTACCTAGTGAATCTTTGTTCTAGAAAATGTTACCAATACGATTACCACAGTGGCGTCCTTCTCTCCAGGCTGTTGCTCCTGATTAGGTGTTGAATGGATGGATGTCTTCCTTCTAGACCTACTCTGTACCCAAGTTTTATTTATTTAAGGCTTTTACCCTTCATTGAGGCACCATTCACTAGTTCAGCATTAATCTGTTAACATGTGAATAACATTGACTATGATATCTACTCTAAAACTGTTTACTCATGGGTATAAATTCCTTACAGATACTTGGTGATTGTGTTTATGGCTAAGGTAGTCAACAAATTTATCTAGTAACTTCATGTATCAGACGAATTAAGATTAATGATATTTCAGGTAACAGTTCCTTCTGTTAATAATTATTCAAATACCTATGTCTAGATAATGTACTCCCTGTTCTCTTCTTACGCACTCTCATCTCATTTTGAGGGTAGTGAAACTTCGTCGCTGCAAGTAGATTTCTTTCCTGATGTGGTCTTGTAATGGTTTCCGTCGCCACAGTCGCAGCGATACTTCGTGATCCTGAAACACAGAATTCTCGGGTTCTTCCCTCTATCGATTTCCGTTTGTTGCCTTGCACTATCTATCCACAATGCACGTGCTCCATTACGGCACTTAACATTTCGCCTCTGTGGGCTTCTCAACATGTACTTTGTACATGGCGCATTCCGCTTTACCATGACTTAAGGCGCTCCTATATGGCGCAAATCTCCCTACTATCGACACGATGCGTGCTCGTCAAATCTGTTTCCCCTTTATTAGATAATGCACTTTGCCTACCTCTCATTCACCTGGGCATACTGCTTGGGACTGACAGTGTAACCAGACTTCAACCAAATTATCTGAATAGCTTGTTATAGCTCAATTTGTAAACGACCAACATTCGGAGAACTATCTTAACACACACTTGTGAGTGAAAAACATAGTCATATAATGAAGGTTAAAGTAATTCTATTACATCAAAAACGCAATCGACCCTCTTTTTAGTATCCTATTCCTTCCGCAGTTTTAGGTTGCTGATATGGTGTAAACCCCTGGATTTTCTCGTCCTAAGAGTTTGTATTTCAAACGCGTTTTCGTGTGCGACTCTTTTCACACGAAATGGTCCCTCATAGAGATTGAAAAATTTACTACACAGATAACTAGGTTTCTTAGACAACCGGTGAGAACGGACTAGGACTTTATCTCCTTGCTGCAGATGTATCTGTCACAATGGACCTTTCTGCCTTCGTTTTCTGTTTTCAGCTTCCTCTGTGATACGTTTTATGGCGCGGCGAACAACAGCCAAATGTCTTGGTTTCTGTGATGTCGGAAAGTTCACCATCTCTCTGTTCGGTCAGGTGCCGGTTTATTCTTTAATGCAGTTAACGGACAGATTCCTGTTGTTCCGTGGGGCATGGTGTTCAATGTTCTTTGGAATTCTTCGATGTAATGGCCCCAATTCCTGTGTTGTTTGTGACAATAAATTCTGCAGAGTTTGCCTAGTTCTTTTATTGTTCGTTCGGCGGAATTCACATGTGCGCTATATCTGGATATAAAGATAGACGTGATCTGTCGTCTATTTAACAGCAATTTCCACTCTTTGGACCTAAATTGTGGTCCGTTGTCGGAAATTATCCTTTTTACGTGTCCGACCTCGGCGAGAAAGTCTAATTGAGTGGGTACTATCGGATACAACGGTGCTTTGAACGACGCAGTTGGTGGTTTTGCCTTTTGGCAACTTTTACATATACTGAGGACGCTTCTAATGGGCCTGGCCATATTGTTAAAGTAGACTGACTCTTGTAACTTTTTGCAACATTTTTGTGCCCCAAAATGTCCATAGCTTAGATGACAATTCCATACCAGTTTGCTGGTGAGCTCATCTGGAATGCACAGGCGCCAGTTTGTTTCATTGGCGCAGTTTCGGAAGAAAAGAACATCATTTTCAATGGTATAATATTTCCTCAAAGATGAAGTTCTTTCTTCCTTTAGCTTATTTTTTGTTAGAGAGCATGTAGGATCTTTATGTTGTTCTTTTCCTAACCCTGCAAGTGTTACCGTTATATAATTCTCAAATGGCACCTGTTTCGTGTATAAAACGTCAAACCGCATCTCATTTTGTTCCATATCTGCACCTTCCGTGAGTCCAATGGGACATCGCGATAAGGAATCAGCCACGATGTTTTGTGATCCGGAAACATAGATGACTGAGAACTGGAATTCTTGAATGTATACCGCCCACCGTTTAACTCTACCGTGATTTAATTTTGCCGTCATGAGAAACTGGAGGGCCTTATGATCGGTATATATTTTTGTCTTTCGACCGAACAGATGGTATCTAAATTTGGTAAAGGCCCAAATGATTGCTAAAGCCTCCATTTCCGTGACGGTATAGTTTCTCTCAGGTTTCTTTAATACACGGCTAGCAAATGCTATGGGTTGGGGTTCTATCTTTCCGTCTTGTTCAAAGTTTTGAAACAGGGTCACTCCCAATCCAGCTCGTGAACCATCTGTCCACAGGCAGAACTCCTTGTTCAAATCAGGATGTGCAAGCAGAGGGGCAGCAAGAAGTGCCTTCTTTAATTCGTCGAATTCGACTTGTGCCTTCTCATCCCACTTCCAAACGGTTTTCTTACCGGTTAGAGTACATAGACGCGGGGTCATCACACACGCTAGTTTTACAAAACGTTTATAAAAATTTATTATTCCTAAAAAACTGCGCAATTGTCGTCTTGTTTTAGGTACGGGAAAGTCCTGTATTACACTGAGTTTTTCGGGATCAGGGCGGATTCCATCTGATGATACAATGTGTCCCAGGAATTTCTCTTCCCTTCTGCCAAATTCGAATTTATTTAGATTCACCGTGACGCCTTTGTTTCTGAATGCGTTTAACAATATGTCGAGCAATTTGTTGTGCTCCGACCACGATCTCTCTGCAACGAGCACATCGTCCACATATAATGTTATCCTGTTCCTAATTTCCCTCGGTATTACGGTGTCCAGCGCCCGTATGAATGCTGAGGACGAAACATCAAGTCCGAACGGAAGTCTTCGGAATTGATAACATCTCCCGTAGCATATGAAGGGAGTGTATTTTCTGCAGGAGGATGAGAGTTCGACCTGCCAGAAGCTCCGTCGGAGGTCGAGCGAGGTCAATACTTTTTCTCCGTGAAATCGTAACAATTCATCTAACGTTTCAGGGCGGCCCGTCTCCGGCTCGATTATTGTATTAAACTGTCTCGAATCGAGAACGAGTCGGATAGAACCGTCCTTCTTAGCCAGACAGAGTAACGGGCTGTTGTAGGCGCTGGCAGCTGTTTCTATGATCCCTGGTGATAGCATAGATTGAATTTCAGCCTCTACTTTATTTCGATACGCTAACGGTATCGCATATGGACGAACAGAAAATGGGCGATGTTGTTTTACACGGAATTCACACACAAAATCCCGGATTGCTCCTGGGGTTTCCGAAAACACTGCTGCATTGAGTTGCAGAATTTTCTCTAGCTCTCTCCTATTTTCTTCCGTTTCGATATGCTCTGTTCTGTTTCTCACTATTCGTTCGAAACTTACGTCTGCGTCGTGGTTTTCGTTTTGCATATTACTTGCAGACCGAGTAACCCTTAAACGTTCATCTGATTCTAGTCTCATGTTGAATAATTCGAATTCGAGATGGTCGGAGTCTATCTCGTTGTTAAAATTTATTTCCACTGTGCGCCCTTGCCGGGCTAACGAAACACAGCTTTGTCTAAAATCAAGGCCAGCTTGATTTGTGCTTAAAAAGTCGCACTCGAGAATTATTTCCACTGCGAGAAACGATAGGACCAAAAATGCAGCATTAAATACATGTGACTGGCAAGTGAACTCTAGGTGTACTTGTCTCCGTACATCAACACACGTGCTCTGGACAGCCCCCCTAACTTTCGTTTTCTGCAGTGGTAAAGATGGACACTCGCAGTTCGTACTGCAACGATTTAGAACGTCTTCCCTAATCACAGATGTTTCGCTGCCTGAGTCCAGCACAGAAGGCACAAGTATACCGTTAATTCTTAAATTTATTATGGGGCTTTTTTCCGAAATTATTTCATCTCCTTCTTCCACGTATCTTTTCAAAGTCAATAAAAAATATACTGATTTCGTTACCTCCTGCCCTTTCAGGGGTTTCGGTACCCTCCGTGCTATGACTCATTCTTGCGCGTTGCGTTCTGTATGATGCTCACGCTCATTGTGGCGTGGGTCTGGAGATCGCAACTCAACTATTTGTACCGGTTCTCGGGCATCATTTGGCGGTACGTGGTCCACATTACGTGGTCTTTGATTGTCATACGGCCGCGATCCCCAACTTCCTCTTCCACGGTTTCTGTCCCACCGGCCATAATTTCTCCGGGGTGCAGAATGTTGCGGCCGATTCCGGCAGTCATCATTACGTGGAGCCGCGTTTTCTGTGTTATTTCGGTTCGCATTTGAATTGTTTTGCACTCGCGGTCGTCCGAGTTCTTGCAGGAGATGCTGAAAACACGCGACATCTTGTAGCCCTCTTCCTGCTATTGTTATCTCGCGCCTGAGCTTCTGAGGTAGTTTTGTCAAACATATTCTAATGAGCTCAGAAGGTGAATAAGGTGCATCGAGGTTCTGATTTCGTCGTGCTAAATCGCGAAAGTAAGCGGCAGGATCTGCGTGATCACAGTCGTTATAGTCTGCGTTCATAAGGATTCCTAATTTTCTTTTCTCTTGTTCAGTGTCTGACCAGAATTCTCGAATGAACGCAGCGCGAAACTCCGCATATGACTTGCACTGTAGAAGCACAGGTTCCATTCTAAGAGCTGCTTCGTCTCGGAGGTGGTTATACACGAACTTCATTTGTAACAGCTCCCCCCATGATGTAGGTTCGGCGTTATCAAACTGTGGAATCCAAATTCGGGGATGTTGCGAAATGTTTGGATCTGGGAATACCGAGTACTTCAGTACCGAAATGAAATGTTTCCGACAGTTTTCGTCTTCTGCTGTCGCGAGCGCAACTCTGTTAACGGAACTCGGATGTGCATCTGTTCTTTGCAGATTATACAGGCGCGCTTCCATTTGACGGATTTCGTCATGTTCACTACTTTCGTTTGTGCCTGTTTCTCTATCATATGATCCCACATCTATGACGTGTTCGCGCCTGGCTGTTTCGCGCTCGTTCACTTGTAGAAATTGGTTTAGCAACTCGCGGTTTCTTTTATTTATGTCGCTCTGCGTCTGTTTAAAGCGTAGTAGTAACTGCACCTCTTCACTATCACAAACAGCAACAGGGAGTGTTCTATCGGAATCATTTTCTCTCCGTTCGGACGCACTCTCGACTACTAAAGTCAATACTTGTATTTTCTGCGCGACTTGCGCCATTGCACCTGCTTGTGCTTTCAGTGCAGCTTCTTGTTGACAAATTTGCTGGCAAACATTGTTCAGAGTTTCCTGTTGCTCTTCACATACGCGCTCAAAGGCTTCTTTAATTTGTTCCGCATTTACTACAATTTCAGAGTGCCCTTGCAAGTCACTTTCAATCAGTGCAATTCGACAATTCGATTTTCTATTCGCTCGGTTATTTCTTCCATATCTTTTCGTATTTTGCCGGCCGCGATGGTCTAGCGGTTCAGGCGCTCAGTCCGGAACCGCGCGACTGCTACGGTCGCAGGTTCGAATCCTGCCTCGGGCATGGATGTGTGTGATGTCCTTAGGTTAGTTAGGTTTAAGTAGTTCTAAGTTCTAGGGGACTGATGACCACAGATGTTAAGTCCCATAGTGCTCAGGGCCATTTGAACCATTTTTTCGTATTTTACCGACTTCGGTACTTATGGCCTTATTACTTAATTGATTCTCTGTTGCTAACGCATTAACGCGGATCTCAAATCCTCCCAATTTTTGGTTTTGTTCGGCAAATTTTTCTTCCTGCCTATCGAAACGTTTATTCAAGTCGTCTGCTATTGCAGAAATTTTTTTGTTAAGTCTTCCGATTGCTGATCTAATTTTCGGTTCCGTTCTGAAATCTTTTTCTGCTGATCTAATTTGCGGTTTTGTTCTTGCACGAGTTTAAGAATTTCTCCTAAAACATCACTGCCGGTACCAGTGGTAATCGCCAGTGTTGGCTGTGCACTTTTTCCGAACGTCGAGTGCCCCGGAGTTTGGCCTTGTGAAAGCGGGCTGGCTACCTCGCAAGCCCGCGCGGTCTGACGGTTCTGCCTCGGCGCTGACCATTGTGCTGGTTTGCGTTTTCGCACCCCCGGGACCTTGCTCGGCCGTTCCGTTCTCAACTGCTACTGAGCTACACTCTGTGTTTTCCGTGGCTATCAGACTACGCTCTCGCGTCCTAGTAATTCGCATACCACAATATTCCTACCGGAAAGACCTTTTTTAAAAAAAATAATTATCCTATAAGAGAAAATACTAATCAATTACTCATAAATTTTTTTTACCCCTCCAAAAGGTTTTCATACAGTACAAAATAAAATAAAACACAACAGCAATGCTGTACTTTCAACGCCGTTATCAACGCTGTAAGAAGACACGAAACAGAATTGTGGATGCCTGAAAAAGAGGTTTAATTAGTACATCCTATCGCTACTGACCACACGACTGGAAGAAACCGGTGTTCGAATGTTAATCCTGGATAAGGGTCGACCACGTGCAAGCTCCCAACGACTGGTATTTAGATCGTAAATGTCGTTAATTCTCCCTCTCTGTGGCAGGCTGAGGAGGGAGTTTGCTTAATTTTATCAGCAGAGATTACTTTTATTCATTTTTATACAAGCCTGATGTGGGGAAGGATCTTATGCACACTTTTTCTCTCTCGGCAGCGTAACCTTCCCTGACCATTCTGCCAGCTTTAGAATTGATGTTTAGGCCCATCAAAGTTCAGAATACATTCTTATCGATTGAATTTGAAGTCGCAACGGATAACGCAATTGTCATTTTGGGGATGGTCAGAGAAAACTACATCCTGCACGAATCTAGTCTCGTGCCAATAATTTTAGTAAAGGGACAGCGTGATTGATATGATTCTCTTTTCTTGGGTATGGTTTAAATGAGCAAGCCGAGAATGGAGATTACTTCGAAAAACAAAGTCTATTTTATTTTAACCAACATTAGACAAATTTACGACGTTACTTCTTAACAATCTTTTGAATACACATTTCACTAATTCTGCTTTGAATTTTCAATTAACTATGGATAAAGATTATTTAACTATGCACATAGATTATTTCTTCTTTGAATTACAAGCCGTGTTGCCTTTGATTTGCATCGTCCTGTGGGGGGAAGGAAAATCTTGGAGAGCACGTGGTCACTACTACTGTGCTGTTACTGTTATCACTGAAATGCAAATATCGTAACTATTTCTCTATGCAGACTTTCTATATACAGTGGCTGGCATCGAGCAGGACTCGTGGCTGGCATCTCCAGCGCGAAGTGGTTGAATACGAAACGATTCATCTTAGAAAAGCTACCCCCGTCACTATATTTTCAATAAGTTGTTGAAAATCGACACACGCTAGCATAAATGTTCAGCAGTCGCAAAAACTGGCTACAACTCCCTCTATTAGCTTTCTCGGCGGTTGCAGTTTGAAACTATACACCACGTGGCGGGTCGTAACGGAATCTTGAACGGAGAAAATTATTCTTATATCGGATAAATTGAACAAAAATCAATAAATGCTTCCTAATTAATCAACCGCGAAAAAGCCTCTGATAATTAAATTGTTATCATTAAACATATTTAAACATTCAAATACCTTTGTTCGGATTTCGACGCAGCGTTCTGAAGGAACGTCTGGTCGCTTACCTGTCGTCCAAAAAACTCCCAGTAACCGTTGCGCGGCTCTTTTTCCCGAGCAGCGCGAGGTGGTGGGGGAGGCCCATGACCAACGTCTGGTAAGAAAACTTTTTTTTAGACTTTCGCACCTCTGGTCGAACCATCCTGTTCCTGCTCTTTGCTTCCAATGACTGTGTTAAAGTTGGTAGAAGATTCAGAGACCCACTACATCTCTGGTTTGTTTGCTACCACACTCAAAACATTCACACCTGACCACGTACTTTAAGGAGAGGTGGGGAAACGTAAATAGGGACACAGGACGTGCATATTGTAATGAGAATAAAAGACTTTGATCCATAATTGTTTCTACATGCATGTAATTTGGGGCTGAAATTGTTTCACTGTTCATTAATTATGTAACAGTAATTGAATTTATGCTGATAATGTCTATCAGCTGATAGCAACATAACACTGATTTTAACTATGTAACGAAACCTGTTTTGAAGTTACAAGGTGTAAGAGTTCGGGTATAAGTTACCTTATATTTGCGCACACTAAAACATCCAACGAACTGATCCTTCACTGTACATTAGTATAGTGTTCCATTACAGTGATTGCGCAATGTGGTGGCGATTGGATTGAATGTAGGTAGGTGGATTTGCAGATATAATTGCTGGACTGAGTGATTTCTTGGCAGCGACGATAGGTACCAATTTCAGAATAGGTCCAGCTCTTTATCCATCCATCCGAGGTATTGGAAAGCGTCAGGAAAAGTCTCTCTCGGAACCAGCACAATATACAACTTTTACATGAGCATTTCACAGTTTGGTAGCTCGTTCCTGATTGACTCTTGGTTCCACTTTTTCTACCTAGGTCAACCACAATTTGCACGCGCTACACAGTTCCGTCCCTGAGGGGAACGACAACACCTTTTACATACAAAATAACTAAGAACCCTAAGTGAAGGTCAGCAGTTTACATACCAGCAAACAAACATTTTAAATAAAACAGAACATTTGCATATATTGGTAGTTCTACACAAAATTAATTAAATAAAATTGTTTAATTTTAAAGATAACCAAAGAGATTATATGAAGAAGACAAAAGATCATTACAGAGATTATAATTCATTGCAGTATCGAATTAATCGTACACTAATTACAGAAGTTCAACGATGGGATATTGAACAAAATAGAAAGGTAAATGAATCAACAAAAGGTATGTAGTGACTAAGGTATGGTGTCACATACTCTGCAGAAGATCGCACGATTTCTCCGCCCGTGAGTGGAAAGTTGTCTTGTGCATTAGTTATCTGCGCTGTTGCTTGCGTGATTTTTGAGGGCCGAAGAAGGCAGAGTGGGCGGAGTGTCGATCTGTCTTGTGTCGTCTTTAAAAGAAAAATCCATTGTGCATATTGCTTGTTCTGGTCCAGTCCGACCGCCAACATAATATAGCAAATGTCGCCACATACAACATTAGACCTGCTGTCCCAATTTTTGTTTCCAATCAACTGTATTATCAAATTAAAACAGGAACAACATTGTGTATCACTGAAATTTCGAGAATATTTATCTATAGGCTTCTATGACAAAATTAACCCATGATAATAAATTAATGAAAATTAACATAAGTTTATGAGAGATTAGACACAGTAAAAGTACAATGATTGGTGTCATTAAAATCGGCATTGAAGAGTGTTTTAGAATATAATATTTATCTAGCTATAGTTTTTAAAATTAGTGAATTGTATCATAACTGTATAGCTTTTTACCCTGTGGCATGGTATGGCGACGAAAAGGAATGGAGACGCACAGAAATGGTCAGCCAGTAGCAGACAAACTGAAGGTAACGGAATGGAGATTGACTGCTGGGCTGGGAACTGACGTCGAGGTGATCAGGAAACTTCAGTCGCAGACTCCACAGCATCCAGAGGACTGAGTGTCTTCTCGACAACTGTGTCGTTTTCGAACTTTGTTGCTATTGAGAGAATACCAAGATTACGAAGATTTCCGAGTGGTTAAACTGTTAGACCATTGGGCATTCAATGTGTTTATGTCCGCTTGCAATGCTTACCCCAGTTATTTTCGAACGATAAAGTTCTGTTCAGGAGTGTGGTCAACCCTACGAACAGTTACAACAGTCTTTCGCCAATTATGAGCCAGACTTTCAGTGTGTCTGGTAAATTTGCTACCTCTTGAAGTGACTCTGACAGTTAGTGCTGTTGATAAGCTATTGCTGTTAAAGAGATAACAGCATATACAACAATTCTTTGTATCGCCCACTTTCAGTGGTGAAATGCACCTATAGCCACGTAAGTTTAATGTCTGCTACGACGTTATAAACTTTAGTTCAGCATACAGGAAACTAGAACGAGATTTTCACTCTACAGCGGAGTGTGCGCTGATATGAAACTTCCTGGCAGATTAACACTGTGTGTTGGACCGAGACTCTGTAAGGTAGCAGTATTTTGCACCTTACTGTAATATAATAATTGTTGCAAAGACGAGTTAGATATCGGTTATTATGTTATTTATCCCACTGCGGGAGACGCGCCGTCGGAGCAGGTAGGCACCCATTGCGCCGACGACAGAGGCTGGCCTTCGAGGGACGGCGCCTTGTTGGCGCTGGGCGTTACGCCGACGCCACTATGTCGAGATGAGCTGGCGCCTAACGGAACCTCCCCACGAATCTTAACGTTTTCGGGGCTTTCTAAGAAAAGCGGTTAAGCTAGTGCACTGACCTTTCCCGCGCGAGGGCGAACAGAGAGACACGATTGGTGAATTCAATTTTGAACGGAGTTTCACTTTGTTCCAGAACATTCTAGACGCAGTAAGGCGCAGAATGTTTTAATTGGCTGGAAGAAGCCAGGAAATAATAGTGGGAGCGAACTGTGCTGGTCTAGAGGCACGGGATTGGCCAGCTCGAAAAATAGCGTGGGGGGTGCTGATTTTTGCAGAGGGAAGCTTTTGGGGCTGTTATCGGGGAGAAGCGTCTTAGCTCCTGTAGCGAGCGGACGTCGTGCTTTCGGCTCTGCTGTAGGAGAGTAAATTCCTTTCAGTGTGCTGTGCAGAACTTTGAATAAGTCTGCCAGCTGCAACTGAAACTAGTATTCAGTTAGGGGTACTGTCATGTTTTACTGTTAGAGACAGGCTGATTCCGCTAATAACGGTCGGGAATGCTGTCTCACAGGAAGCATACAGGAGCAGAGCAATTTCCTTGAGCCACACTTTATTAAAGACGTTACTGGATTCCGCCTTTGGTCTGGTGAGTCCCGTCTTAACGAGTGCGAGACGACTGGAAAGAAAGCAGAATTAGCTTTTGAATAGGAGTTTACGAACAGGAAGCCTGTTCGCGGAAATAAATTCATTTTTGTTACAATTGAGGCTCCTCGACGACGCAGACGCAGCAAGCTGACCTGTCCACGACGCTGCATTTGGTAACGTGATGCTCAGCTTCGGCATTTAATCCGATATTACGCACGCCTGTGATTACCAGAGATCAGTTTTCCACCCACGCTCTTATTGAAAATTTGGTAATTGAAGTAGGTTTGTCTGACGTATTTTATGCCGTCTGACAAGGGGAGAGAGTAGAAAATAACTAGTACAGATGCATTATCCGACCTTAAGAGTTAGTTTTGGAATTTAAGGGCCATTGCCATTACTAGCTTAATTTTATCACTTACAAATGTATGTCATTGTTCAGATTGATGTTAGGAAGATTAGTGTTCAATAAATGTGTTCAATGCTATCCTTGTTTGTTTAGTAGTAATCAGTTCCCTGAACACTATTTAGTTATTAAATATTAATCAAAATTAGTGAAGGGGCAGTTTTAGTTAACAGGTTGGTTCTCATAACAGGCCTTCAGCCAGAGCCAACGACCCGATCCAGTAGGCAAAGTGCAAGTAAAAGCATTCTTGTTAAAACCCCCGACATTTGGCTGACCCGCCTAGGGTACCTAATCATCATTTTATTGAAAGAAACCCCTTCCAACTCGAACTCGGGACCTTTGCCTTGCGGGCAAGTGCTCTATCACTTGCCCGCGAAAGGCAAGGGTCCCGATTTCGAGTCTCTGTCTGGCACACAATTGCAATCTGCCAGGAAGTTTCATACAGGAAACTATTTTGCAGACAAATTCCAACGAGCCAAATTTCACATAAAATCCAGTCACACATTTAAGTTCCTCTCCCAAATACCTGACTTATAGAAGTGAGTTGCTGAAGTGAACGAGGTTTCACGGAAAGAAGTTTTATTTGACGGTAGGTATTAAGATACCGGCAGCCACTGGGATTATGCACAGGAAAAGAATTCAGCAGTGAGACTGCGCTGAGGTAACTGAGCCCGGAAGATGCGTCTAAGAAAAATCGGAAAGAGAGAGTCGCGCAAATCCGCGTGTGTGTCGCAAGAGGTCAGAATTTGAAAGAGTATACTATTCCCATGCTGCTGTCTAACTTTTGCAAATTTTCCTAGTTTTCAATTTCTTGAAGGTGGTGTGACTTATGGTCTTCAGCTCACAATGTGTCGTATACTTGGTTGTTATGGGCAAATGCTGTTGTTGAAATTGCACATCACAAAATAACGTGTCCAATGAACAGCCATATGTCTGTGACACTTTTGTCCATTTTCCAACTTTTCAGTTACTTGAAGATAGTGTAAATTCTGGTTTTAAGCACACCACGCGTTCCACACTTGGCTACTACCGTTCAATGGTTTTACTGAAATTATATATCAGAAACTAACAAATCCAGTGAACAACCATAAGAGTGTGAAAGTGTTCTCCATTTGTCAACTTTTAAATATATTGAAGACAGTAAATTCTGACATTGAGCTAAAAATTCTTTTCTGCTACTGTTAAACGTTTTCACTCAAATTGTACATTATAAAGGAACAAGTCCAATGAAAATGTATACATGTGCGAAATTCTGTCTATTTTCCAACTTTTGAAGTTCTTGAACATGGTATAAATTCTTGTCTTCAGTTAACCATGTGTTCCATTCTTCTCAGCTATGAATAACTGGTTTGGTTTAAATTCTGGACTTCAAAGTAACGAGTCCAACGAATCCGTGATTTCAGAATGTTTTCCAATTCTACAATGTTTTACTGATGACAGTGATTTTGGCCTTCAGCTCATCAAGTCCTCTTTTCCAAATAAGATTACTGGAGATGTAATCCTGAGTATAAAGGAAAGCTACTTGTACGAGAAATTCCTCTCAGCTTTTGATTTAAATGTTCCATTCGCTTCTACGTAATGGCGATCAGTCTCGCAAGGCCCGACATGCGTCCCTGGTATTCCTGACTGCTCCCTAAACAAATCAAATATAGTAAATTGTGGACGCATATTTTTTGGGTTGCTGTATACTCCCTTTGCTATATCAATTGTCACTCCGCGCAACCTGGCTGGGTTGGCTTATGTTTACTGGTATGTTTGTTGATTTTCCTTGGCTAAGTGTGTATTAACGAACTGCATACGGAAAAGTTTCTCATATAGTTCATGTGTTCCTAGATCAGCGTACCCTTCCAATTATTATTGGTATGAGAATAGTGTGGTGTCGTCTTGACGGTATGTCGATGCGAGTCCTTTTCGTGCTTAATAAATTCTCATCGTGATTAATGAATCTCATTCGTACTCTAGCGCCCCTCAAATTATAAAATTTCATTTCACAATTCACCCCATAAGACGCCACGAAGATTTCTTATTCGTGACGCCTATATGTTTACTTTGAGTTACAGAAATAATCATGATTAGGAAGCAGTTGAAATCAAACTTTAAAACAAAGTATCTTCCCTCGGTCACTTCCTCCCCTGGACCATTCAGTTGAAAGACGACGCTCTTGCCGCATGGCACGACTGCGAAAATTTAGAGAAACGGCATTTGAAGCTTCGAGGCCTACTGTAGTACGATTCTACTATCAGGAACGTACATTTCGCATGAGGACCGCGAAGATAAAATTCGGAAAATTAGGGCTCGTACAGCGGCTTTGGGACAGTCATTTTTCCCTCGCTCTATTTTCATGTGGAACGGGAAGGGAACGACTAGTAGTGGTGTATTGTGCCCGTAAACTGAAGAGCGAGCAGCGCCATTCGTGGGGGAAGTGACCTTTCTCGGAAGAACGCTGCCACCGGCCTAAAGGGGCTCCCAAAATCAGTTGCCTGTTATCTGTCTAGCGGTGTAGATCGGCATGATATACTTCGTTATCCGGAAACGATGGATAATCGCCCTGCAGTGCAAGAAAATGTGCAGAACACGAAGGAGAGGTGGTATTTGAATAGTATCGAGCATTCGATCGTCTCTCATGTTATTACAGCGTGTGTTAAAGAGGCGACAGAAAAAGAACTGTTAGCTAATATTACCAGATCCAATGACACGGCTGCAATTTATGCAAACGGCAACCTCGCCACAATAGGACGCATAAGGAAGGAACGCGAAAATAAGCCGCATGGTTTATGGAATCGCCACGAAGGAGAACTAATAATTTTAGGAGGAAACCCATCGTTATAGACAGTTTCACAATCGCGTAAAAACTTTGATGCTTATGAAACAGCAGCGTTTGAATGTATTCTGTCACTAAATCTCTATCTCGGTTACTATTCACCTGATTCTAAGACATATTGCTGAAAACATGTGCGCAATTGCTATTCTAAACACTGCTGAAATTTCCTTCGAAACATGTACACCGATTCTGAACTTCTAAGTAAAAAGCTTGATTGATTGATTGATTGATTGATTGAGAGAGTATGGGACCAAACGGCGAGGTCATCAGTCCCGCGATTCCAAAGCGGGTTACCTAAGAAAGAGTCGGCTAAAAGTGAACAGATTCAGTCAGAGGAGTCAAATTATAAAAGAATAAACATTAAATACACACAGTATAAGCATAAAAAGTGAGACCAAATCTAAAAACTGGGAAAAGGGGAGTAGGCGGTCATGGGCTCACAGATCGTGAAGACTGCAAAAGGAATCTCAATCACAACCAACACGTCCCTGCTCCAAGATGAAAGGAGAACCTTATGCCTGGCAATAAAAATCATTTTCACGAAGGAAACTGAGGACCAGGTCTACCATCCGTGAATCGTCCGCTAATATTAAATTTAAGGAAGCAGGAAGAGTATACTTAGCACGAACGATCGAAAGAAGGGGACGTGCCACCAGTATGTGAGATATCATCAGTCTGGCGCCACAACCACGTTGTGGGGGTGGGTCATTACGTAGGAGGAAACAATGGGTGAGCCGGGTATGACCGATGCGAGAGGGGTGGAAAGAAGTGCCCCAAACTGCAGTAGACTTAATTGTGCGGAGTTTATTACTATGAGCAGTAGCGCTCCAAATGGCATTCCACTGTTGGGTATAGAGAGATTTGACGTAGATCCACATATCTGCAGCTGGAATCGTGAAAGGAAAAGGGGGGTAAGTACCTGCTTCTCTAGCCAGACGGTCAGCCAATTCATTCCCTGGGATTCCCACATGACTCGGCACGTCCGCAGCTCGTGGTCGTGCGGTAGCGTTCTCGCTTCCCACGCCCGGGTTCCCGGGTTCGATTCCCGGCGGGGTCAGGGATTTTCTCTGCTCGGATGACTGGGTGTTGTGTGATGTCCTTAGGTCAGTTAGGTTTAAGTAGTTCTAAGTTCTAGGGGACTGATGACCATAGATGTTAAGTCCCATAGTGCTGAGAGCCATTTGAACCATTTGACTCGGCACCCACAGAAAGACGACTGAACAGGCAGCACACTCAAGGGCAGAGAGAAGGTTATGGATGGCACAGACCAAGGGGTAACGAGAGTGGCATCGATCAATAGCCTGATGGCTGCTCTTGGAGTCGGAACAAATTAAAACATTATGGAGAGAGGCCTGAGAAACAAAAAGGAGGGGCCCTGTAAATGGCTAGAAGCTCTGCTGTAAATACACTATATGATCCTGGCAACAAATGGTGCTCAAAGTTGGTAGATGTGAAAGCGTATCCCACCTTGTCAGTAGTCTTAGAACCATCAGTGTAAAGGATGGTGGCACCCTCATACTCTGCAAGGATGACACATACAGGATGCTGGTTAACCATAGGAGCAACAGAGACCTTAGGACCCTGGAGAGAGCGGTCCTAATCCGTGGTCTAGGCACCATCCAAGGGGGGGGGGGGGGATGGGAGGAAAAACACGGGCTGCCATCCAGTGAGTCCAGATGGAGATCCCAGCAGAGGGTACTGAGACACATGCCAACTAGCAATCCCACCCATGGGCAGGTGTAAGGAGGGAGACATCCCTCATTGGCGAAGAGCACAGGATATACAGGATGGTCAGGGAATTGGCGAATGACGACTGTGTAAGAAACAGGGAGTAGGATCTGTCGGATGTGTAGTGATGGAATCCCTGCTTCTGTGAGGAGACAATCAACAGGATTACAGTGAAAGGCACCAATAGCCAGACACACCGCACAGTGATGGACAGGGTCGAGGAGTTTCAAAGTGGAAGGAGCTGCTGAGCCATAAATCTGAATGCCATAATCCAGTCTGGACAAAACCAGAGCACGGTAAAGATGGAGAAGAGTGGAATGGTCTGCACCCCAAGATGTGTGGGCCAGGAGGTGAAGAGCATTAAGCTTCCACATGCATGTAGTCTTTGGGTGACGAATATAGGGCAGCCATGTCAGACTGTCATCAAAAATATGGCCCAAGTAACGGGTCTGTGTTATAACATCAAGGCGCTGGTTGCCTAAATAAAGTTCTGGATCAGTGTGTACTGTGGGTCGACGACAAAAATGCATAACCCATGTTTAGGCGGAGGAAAACTGGAAGCCATGGGCGGTGGCCCACGTAGAGGCCCGTCAGATGGCGCCTTGGAGCTGGCGCTCAGCAGACTCCACACAGTGGGAGCTGCACCAGATGCAAAAATCGTCAACATACAATGCCAGGGTAACCAGAGGCCCAACAGAGGGCAGAAGCCCATTTATGGCAATGCGGAAGAGCGTGACACTTAGCACAGAACCCTGTGGGAACCATTCTCCTGAATCTGAGGGGTGCTGAGTGAAGTGCCAACTCGAACACAGAAGAGCCGGTAAGATAAAAACTCGCGGATAAAAATCGGAAGGGGACCACAGAAGCCCCAGTCATGAAGGGTAACTAAAATGTAATGGCGCCAAGCCATGTCATACGCCTTATGTAGGTCAAAGAAAACTGCGACAAGGTGCCGGCGATGCGTAAAAGCCTGTCGGATGGCTGATTCCAATCCGACTAAATGGTCAGTTGCAGATCGCCCTGCCCAGAAGCCACACTGATATGGTGACAAAAGGCGCCAAAATTCGAGTACCCAACATAATCTGGAGTTGACCATCCTTTCAGGCAGTTTACAAAGCAAATTTGTAAGGCTAATGGGGCGGTAGCTATCAAGAGATGTTGGGATTTTGCCGGGCTTAAGGACGGAGATAACAATACTGTCTCGCCATTGAGACGGAAAAGCACCCACGAGCCAGATGTGATTGAAGGCCCTGAGGAGCTGTTGCCTCTGGGGAACGTCCAAGTGTTGAATCATCTGATTGTAAATGGAGTCTGGTCCTGTGGCTGTGTCTCATGAAGACCTAAGAGCCTGCACCAATTCCCATTCAGTGAAAGGAGCATTGTAGGGCTCAACGTGGCTTGGGATGAAATGAATGGGGGTCTGTTCAACTCTGCGTTTCTGCTGGGGAAACGCAGGAGGATAGGAAGCGGACGACGATGCCATTACAAAGTGTGTCGCAAGGCGTTCTGTGAGGACCAATGAATCAGTGCACAGAGCTCCTTGGATGTCCTGTCCCTGGACAGTTGACTGTTTCTGGCGGCCCAGAATGCTACTGGACAGTGACTGCGACGTCCTTGGTGCACCACGGTACTGGCCGATGACGAGGGGGCCCTGTGGATAGGGGGACAGCAGTGCCAGCAGCATGAAGAAGAGCAGCAGAGATGCCTTGTACGACTACATCAATGGAATTCGAGAGGGAGGTGTCAAAGTGGACAGAAGACATGTATAAAGGCCAATTGACCCTGCAGAATGCCCAATGTGTGGGCCTGTCTGCCTGGAGGCAGCAGGGGAACGATAATACCACTGGGAAGTGGTCACTGTCACAAAGGTCATCATGGAATGACCCATGTAGGGAAGCCACGAGGGCAGGGGAAGAGATCGCAAGATCGATGGCAGAGAAGGTGCCATGAGCAGCACTGAAGTGTGTAAGGGAACCATCGTTGAGGAGACACAAATTGAAGTCTGTGATAACTTGGTCAATTAGAATACCCTGAGCTGTGGATGTAACACTCCCAAACAGTGGATGGTGGGCATTGAAATCCACAAGGAGGAGAAACGGGGGAGGGAGTTGCTGAGGTGAGGTAGATAGTACACCATAAGCAAGTGGCCTACCTGGAGGGAAGTAGACATTGCAAATGGTGATTGCCAGAGTCGTTTGCACTCTAACTGCTATCACTTCCAATGTGGTACATAAGGGGATCCAGTCACTAAGGACATCGGAGCGAACCAAAGTGTAGACCCCACCAGATGCTATCCCAGGGCCAGCACAGTTCTGACAGAACACCCAATAACCACGTAAACTGGGAGAGTGGTCGTCACGGAAATGCATTTCTTGCAGAACAAGACAGAATGCAGAATAAGAGGAGACAAGACGTTGCATTTCGGGTAGGTGACGATAGTAGCCATTGCAGCTCCACTGGATGATCGTGTGGCGTGAGTCAAAGGTAGGCAAGATGGAGATGAGGAATAGGTCAGGTCACTTAGTCAGTAGTTGTCACCAACAAGGATGGGGTGACATCCATAAGTAAGATGTCAGACTTAGGTTACAAGAGGGGAGTTGGCACCTCCAGGGGCACCGGAGACGCCTTCTGTTGGGATTTATCTTTCTTCTTCTTTTCTTTCTGAGGTGGAGGAGGACAGGACACAGGGGGAGTACAGGTGTCTGCAAGATCAGGAACCGAAAGAGAGCAGGTGACCTTGGGGCCGACAGATGGCATGCCTCATGGCCCAGTGGAGGTAACAGTCTTCTGGCCTGAGAGACGCCAGCAAGAGGGTTCCCACGAGGGAGCCCGATCACTGGCCGATGCCAAAGAAGGGGGAACTTCTTCGGCCGGGATGGGGGGGCTGACTCCCTGACGGGAGGTTGTGGGAATGGCAGGGGAGGTGGAGGGGAGAGTGGGGCAGGGCTAGGGTAAGGGCGAGGGAGTAGGAGGAGGAGAGGAAGTAACAACGCAAAAGTTGAAGATAGTGACACCAGATGGAGTCTCACATACTTTTGGCGAGCCTCAGTGTACGACAGGCAATCCAGGGACTTATATTCTTGTATCTTCTTTTCTCTCATGTAAGGCAGGCAATCCGGTGAGTGAGGGGAGTGGTGGTCAGCACAATTAACACACACAGGTGGCGGAACACAAGGGGTTCCCTCATGGACGGGGTGGCCACTGTCACCATACAAAGGGTCCGCCACACAGTGGGAAGACACATGCCCAAAACGCAAGCATTCAGAGCACCGCATAGGTGGAGGGATGTACAGCTTCACATCACATCTGTAGCACATAACCTTGACCTTCTCTGGGCGAGCACCCACCTCGAAAGCCAGGATGAAGGTGCCAGTATCAGTGCATTTGTCTTTGCGACCCTTCTGCACACATGGAACAAAATGAACGCCACGCTGCTCCAGATTAGCCCAGAGTTCCTCATCAGTTTGCAGGGTGAGGTCCCTATGAAAAATGACTCCCTGGACCTTATTCAGAGATTGGTGACCATTGATAGACACTGGGACGTTGCCAAGACGATCACAGGCACGAAGAGCTGTGGACTGGGTAATATAAGAAGCTTTGGTCAACAGGGAGCCTGACTGCATCTTACTAACAGACTCCACCTCACCAACTTGTCCTCGATATTTTCCACGGGAAACAATGGCTTTGTGGCAGTGAATGTGTCCCCATTCGTCCTAGTATAGACGAGGTAACGAGGAAAAGGTTTCAGCCCAAGATGGCGAGCCTGGCCCTCCTCCCATTGGGTAGCCACCGAAGGGAAGGCTGCCGGGTCATACGAGACAGCATTTAACAATCCTTCACCATACAAAGAGACGGCTGTGTGAGACTGGCCAGATTTTTGCAGCTTGATACACTTCACGCGCCAAGCATCTGTCCTGATACCATCCACACAGACCAGGGGCTCTCCCCACGGGCTCCAACCAGCCACAGGAAGGGCCCTCTGGCACGGTGGCTGTTGCCGGGAGTTCTGATGCTCCAAGAAGACAAACAGCCATTCCTTGGCATACACAGGGAGGGAACAGCTCAGGTATCAGTAGTGTGATCCCTGTGTTATCAGGGGGCTCAGCGCCGGCCGCTGTGGCCAAGCGGTTCTAAGCACTTCAATCTGTAACCGCTCGAACGCTACAGCCGCAGGTTCGAATGCTGCCTCGGGCGTCGATGTGTGTGATATCCTTCAGTTAGTTAGGTTTTAGTAGTTCTAAGTTCTAGAGGACTGATGACCTCCGATGTTAAGTCCCATAGTGCTCAAAGCCCTTTGAATCATTTGAGGGGGCTCAGCCGTATGGGTACATAACAGCCGCACCACACGGACTGGCTACACATGCTGGTGACCTAGGTGGGTGGAAGGGGGCTACAGTGGGAAGGGAGAGGATCCCACACTATGCTAGGAAGGGAGTTCTTCCCCATATGGCTCACACCAAAAACAGGAAATTTTGAAGTGGAGGTCAAACCTCAAGTGGGGACCGAAACGCCAAAAGGGTGAAAGAATCGGCAAAAGGAACAAAACTGCAACCAATACAGGAAACCAGGGGAATTGCCAGGTCGACGTAAAGTAGAACACCGAGAGAGGGCAAGGAGGTGGCAACGGGGAAGGAGTGGAGATAGGGAGGGAGGGGGCAGGGAGAAGGAAACGCAGCCAGGGAATGAAGAATCGGCTGCAACAGCTCGGGGCCCCGTGTGCGCCGCGCACGAACTCACGAAAGATCCGTGAGCCCCCTGGGGGGTAAGTCTAAAGCTTGACACGCGAGGTGCGTTCACATATTAATTTTCCTTTTTTGGTAAGAACTTCATTTGTTGACGTACAGCAATGTTGTCCTCTTCAAAATATTCCCCATTACATACTATACACTTATGCCAGTGCTTTTTCCAATTCCCGAAACATTTTAGAAAGTGTTTCCTCGGTATAGTTTATAGATCTCTTAACTGTGCATTTTTAATCTCGTCCATGTTTGCAAAACCACTGTGCCTTAAGTCCTGCTCTGAAATGTTTATACCACTTGTATCCTCTTGTTTTACTCATAACACACCCACCAAAAGCAATATTTAACATTTCTAAAAATTTCATACACTTTAATCGATTCTTATAAAAAAATTTAATACAGATTCTCTAATCTATTTTTATACAAAACAAGTAATCGATGTTACCAAAACACATGTAATCTTTTTGACAGCTGCCAACAGAGTAAATACCCATATGCATAACATTGTACACATACTTTTCAGATATGTTTACGAAGACCGTGACAAAAATGTAGTGCAAATCGGACTAATACAACACACAAAATTATAAATTTCTTTATACTTTTTAAATATTCTTGGTGTTGCTTAGAAGTTAAGTTTGAATGCAGCTCCTCAAAGAAAACTTCTACCTTTCAGTTGAAACACAAAGTAAGAACAAGCTTTAAATTCTACAGATTGATTGCGTTATATGGGGTTCGTTTTACGAATAGCAATAGAGGAACATACATTCACATGAGCAGGCATTCGGTTCTGTGTTTGTAGTGGATCTCTGACTTCGTTCTTATGTTAATATTATTTACTCTATAATGTTGTGTTTCCGAAGAAGTTATCGTCTTTTGCATTTCTTATGGTCTTAACGCACTTTTCTAAAAATAAACGCAGCCGGGTCGTATCTATGCACGGCGCGCCGCAGATTTAAAGCGCGCTCCGAGGCGTGGCCGGTACTACGTTGTGAAACGGCCTGCAGTAGCGCCTTGTGGGGACTCGCTCGCTCGCTCGCTCCTCAGTTTAAACTGCGATTTTCCGATTTCAGTGATTTCTGTGAATGCTACTTTTCAGTGTCTGTTATTCTTAACTGTGATTTGTCGCAGTTAAAAATCGCAATTAACGAGTCCAGGTCTTGAGTCCCTCCACACACTACCACTGCTGTTTCTGCGATTTCTGCGACTTCTGCAACTCCTGCAACTTCTCCGATTTCTGTGACTCCTGCGATTTATCACCGTATGAATAAGTTACACTTGTCCACACAAAAAATTGCATCTCAACAAAACTGTCATTAGTATGTTTTACATTTGTCCTTCCGTTGGCTTTAATTTTGTATTAAAGAAACAATTGTGAAAATATTAATAGTGTAATTAAATATGTAAGTAGCCATACAGTACCGTAATAGTTCGTGTTTAGAAAACGAATTATAACATATTGCTATGTTCACAGGTATCTGAACTACATATAAGACACTCATTATAGCGATAATTCAAAATGTTACTGTCAACAGATCTGGAGAAATTGCTACTGCGTCTTTAAACTGTCTTCGTCAGACGAGAGGTTAGTTTCTAGGTATTTCTATGAACTTAATTACTTCAGTGAGATCGTTACTGAAAATATGAAACATCCCCATTGAGTGGCTTTCATTCCAGGAAATATTAGCAATACTACTCCGCAATTACATTGCCTATAATTAGTGACAGCAAAAATGTTTAATAAACCTTGTGATTTTGCAGAAGCAGTTCTGACTCTGATTACTGGTTGCTGTACGTATCTATCCACATCAAGGCTCTTGAGAGAGGATCGTGAAGATTCAAGACAACTCTTCGAGGATTTGCAGTTTAACGGTGCCATAATTATGAAATAAGTGTGCAGCTTGAGTGATTGAACTGTGTTTAATTGAAGTTAATATGCGATTTTAAGGGAATGATAAATAAATGTTAAATACGCTGTGTGAATAACGAAAATCTGATTTTCCCCACGTTAAGCCGTCCAGTACCCGTACGTTTCGCGCCATGTAATTGTTGGTAAAGACTTGTTGGAGAGTGACATGCCGCCCCCCCCCCCCCCCCTTTCCCTTCAATCTTGGTGTGCTGACGCTGACCTGTAACATAGCCTGAGGTCTAGAGTATGCGCTTTGAGGCTGTTGATATGAAAATGGGAAGTACGGATCTTCCAGTTAAATCAGGAATACTTTAAGTGCAGTACTTGAAGGTAACACAGGAAAAGCTTACTTGTGTAGGTGGTTGTAGTGTCGGCAAAAATTTCTTGTGTGTGCAGTTGGCATGTGGAACACCAGGTGTAAAATTTTTCTCCAGAGTCTTGAAATGGATCGGAGCTAAAAGTGAGGCACTCATATGACTCAATAATATTGTTTTCATTTCATTACACTTATATAGATGTCTCAGTTCTGCTGTGTTAACGTTGCGAATTCCCATAGGCATGTAGAGTATTAAACACAACTCTCATATGGGAAGCAGAAGAAAACACATTTTTAAATTACTTGTCTATCAAAGTATTTTTGCAGGAGAAAAAGGCAATGTTGCTTATTATTGGTATAATACATCCAGAGTCACAGCTGTGTTTGACCAACCATAACTGGTGCCGAATGTGCTTTCGTCATATAATATGCATACACAGTACATCGATCTCGTGAGGCACAAGGTTCTTATAAAGAAGTACGAAGGTCGGTCAACAGATGGTACTAGGCAAAGAATGTTAACTGCGATTTTTAGATGCGACTTGCAACTTCTAGCCGCGACTTGTCACTGAAATCGCAGCTAATTCCGTAGCATGACACCAGGTTTACAGAAAGCAGTACGAAATTCGGCCAACAGATGGCACACTGTGTCGAGTGTGAAATGCTACTTGCGACTGCTAATGTCACTGAAATCGCATTTAGATTGTGTAAAGTCGTTACTGTGATATCTGTGACTTCTCAGTCACCGTGATTTCTAAGAGATACGCGATTTCTTGCCAACCACTACAGGGCACCCTTCACGACGCACCGTACGGTTGTTGGCAGGGTATGCATGTATCTGTAGATGCAGAAGATTAAATAGGCCTCATACTAGATATCGGTTGCACATAAACGTAATAACGATCACTGTAATTACTGGGTCGGTTCAGTGGCATGAACTTAATTAGTGTGAAGCGTATGCACGGCTACGAATGAGACGTAGACTAACGTAAATGTGATTCCAGACGATCATAAAGGAACTAATAAAGATGAATAACGAGGCCGCACGTGACGAGCGAATGACAGGCGGGGCATCGAGCGGCTGTATGTGTGTGTCTGACGCACGTGGCGCCGCAGCCGCTTACTCGGCAATCGCTCCTGGGACACTGCACCTGGCTCACACACGGCGCTGCGCCGCCTTCGAAGCTCTAACTGCTTTTTTTTTATTTTTTTTTTTTTATTTTTTTTTTTTTTTATTTGGCCTTTGAGTGTGCACTCAATTTAGCCATCGGCAACACACAGTGACAATGTACACATAATTGAACGAACATATACAGAAATGCTTATTTACAAGAATAAAAAGCTTAACTGTTACAGTTTTGTACATAATCTTTTAAAAATTGAATTGAATTGGAAAATAATTAAAAGTGTCTCGGCTTACAATTCACACCAATTCTGAAATATCTTCATCAGCAAGACATATTTATGATTTACGAACGCCATTAAAACCTACAGATTGTAACCAGTACTCTTGATGAAGTTAACTATCACTTTATATAGACGAACGTCTTTAGTACACAAAAGAGAAGAAGCTGATTGAGGAAGATGGTAGCCCATACGCAGCAATGTCTTCAGAAAGACCAACCGTTCACGGTCAAATTTGGGGCACATAAATAAGATGTGGTTGACATCAGCTTCCGACTCGGGATCACACTCACATGCTGGTGAACTGTAAACGTTGATCCGATGTAGATGTTGTGGGAAAGAGGCACGATTGAAGCGGAGTCTTATGATGGTAGAAATCGTGGATCGGCCCAGATGTGTCCTCATGGACCACGGCTGTGAAGGAATCCGAGGTTGGAGCACTGCGTAATAACCGCCTTTTGTCTGTTGAGAAACGTTCCACATTTCCTGCCATTGTCGTCTGGCGTGATCCTTGACTTCACGTAAGTAGTCTGTATACGGAAGGTGCAGATCCAGGACGGTGCCTAAGGTTGCCGCTTGTTTGGCTAATGCATCAACTTCATCATTATAGAGGATACCAGAGTGGGAAGGTACCCACAACAAATGGATCGTCCGGCCCGTGCGTGTGCTGCGAATACATTCAGATATCACATCCAAGATATAACTGTTGGTTGTTTTGTTCCATTGACTGTGAAACGTCCCCTTTGAACAATTTATACATGACTGTGCTTAAACTGACACACAATATTTTTTTAGCGCAACGCAATCTGACTTTCAAAATTCCCTACAAAAGAATGGCCCTGACTAACATTAAACTATACCTTTCACAAATCACTTACCTCACAAAAATCTTCGCTGCTCAAGCTACTGCAATACAGCGAGTGCCACTACTGCCAGCTAAATAAAAGATTCAAACTACGGAAGGCACTAACTACTGATAGGGATAGTTAGCAAATGAAAGATATTAATAGAGAACAAACAATGTATTTACCTTGATATCATCATATATAAATATAGCAGTTCATGACAAATTTCAAAACTCCGCCATCTCTCTCCCCACATCCACCACTGCTGGCGGCTCACCTCCAACTGCGCAACGCTACGCGCTGTTCACAGCCAGCTGCCTAACACTACAATGGCGAGTATTACAACAATGCAAAGCAGCCACAGACTGCACACAGCACAGCCAGTGATTTTCATACAGAGGTGGTGTTACCATAAAAAAAACCTAAATAGCCTACTTACATAGAGAAAACATAAACAGCCTACTTACATAGCCCCCATGCTCCCCACAAAAAATTTTACAAATTGGTTTGGGCAGTGCCCAATACAGATTTGAAAATTTTTTTCATAATTACAATAACAAAGAAATCAAATGCACACACTTATTGATACAATGTTGGTCAAAAGCTAAAATTGTCTCACAGTCCATAAAGACAGTCCTAATCGTACATAACAGGAGAATAGCAGTGTTTTTCTCAAAGTCTGAGCAGTAAAAGAAAATGCACACGGAAGTAGTGGATTTCCATGCAGTCTTGAAGAAGTAGTGTTGTCCTTCCAATGGAAAGACAGTGCTGACTCTCGACATGCAGACAGGTAATGGGCCACAACAGAGCAAACCCACAGCAGAGTCATTCGAAGTTTGGAAGAATATTGGTAGGTAGGTCATCACAGAGCAGACCCACTGTAGTCCTGGTAGAGATTACGGTATTGGTGGGCCACCAGAGGTGCAGACCCACTTTAGTCCTTGTAGAGATAATGGTAATGGTGGGCCATCAAAGATGCAGATCCACTGTAGTCCTTGTAGAGATAATGGTAATGGTGGGCCATCAAAGATGCAGACCCACTGTAGTCCTTGTAGAGATAATGGTAATGGTGGGCCATCAAAGATGCAGACCCACTGTAGTCCTTGTAGAGATGGCCAGCAGCCATCTGTTGCGATTGTGCAGGTGCACACTCACCATCAAAGAGTCTTGCGGAGAATATAGCAAGTCCATAAACCACCACTTGTGCACTCACAAAGTTTTTGGAATTGTCCTTAGAACCAGCAATGCTGTTATCCAGTCCCTTGCTGAATTATTAACACACGTGCAAACACTAACAGTCCCTACTTCTCACATATTGTCCATATACTGTGACCAACAGAAACGTGTGCAGTGAAATGTAACTTAATTGGAAGAACTGGTGTCTGTACAATTATAAATTTACAACATGAAAATACAATTACAAAGGTACAAAATACATCATTAAAGAACATAAAAATACAGATAACATTTGTAGTAACACAGGATTTACAAAAGAATAGAAATAAACATATACATCAGTGGAATTATGACATGAGTACATACATAAAGGATCACAATAACTTTTGAAACATCAACTTCACACATGAGCATTGAACAGAACAGAATTAATAATGTCTAACATCTTTACAAATTAAATAACATATTATTAATGCCAATTATATTCGAGGATAACAGTATTCCTCATCATAGTGAATGTAGCTTAATATTAAAAGAAGAAAAAATTCTATGAAACTACACAGAGACAGGAAGAAAACAAATACACAAGGGTACACAAACACATAGTGGGATAACACCAATAGGAAAGGACAGGGTTCGTTTTCAGTGTCACATTTGGTACTGCAGTCCAACCCAAAACTTCATATATCTTTCCTCTTATTTCATCCTTTGTTTCCACCAAAAAAATTCTATCTAAGCATTCTTTCTGTATTTACATGTTCACACATTTCTCACCTCAACATTTATTTCCAAGAAAATCCTACCTAAACCTGTTTTCTGTATTCTAACCATATTTCTTTCAAAAGAAATATGGCTCATTGTGCAATACTCATTTAGGCCCAAATCGTTTTCATATAACTTTCAAAGCATTCTTTCCCTATTCTCCATAGTTAGGTTCTTATATAGTCTACCACCTCTTAAGCTAACTTAAATCTACTAAGCTCAGATACTAAACTAAGGAACGAGGCAATGCAGCAGCACATAAAACAATTAATATAAACAGCAATAAAAAAAATGGAAAATCGCAAAGCAAGCTACAGTAAATCTAAATTACCAAGCAATTCAACATTACAACTAATATGAGGCAATGCAGCAAACAAAAAATAAATCTGGCTTAGCAGAGTAACACAAATTAAAGTTCAGTAGCACTATGCCTGGCAAACAGCAGCTTATATCTAAACATGACATAGCTCAAGCAGAAAAAATAGTACACTAAAGATAACAATGCAGATAAGGGAAATGTATATTCACATCTTAAAGTCTATGTAATTAAAGTGGTGCACCACAACAACTGATTGTAAAAGAAATATTACCATGTACTTGAAAAGAAAATTATGTGTTACTGTTACTACTTCCTTCTTATTGTTCTTTCCTTTCCAAGTGCTCCTTTTTTAAAGAATGTGGATTATAAAATAATTATTTAATAGATCTGTTGACAGAAAGTGTTCACATTAGCAAATGCATTTCATTTTATAAAAGCAATGCTGCAACACAGCTGGAAACCAGATATCAAATGAAATAAGCAACTATGAAAAGCAAAGCATAAAAATATCATTCAGTAGTCATGTGACATTTCATAAGTTAGTAGAAATTCTCTCAACTCTCATAGAAAGACGCTTGTCATAATCAGGTGTGCAGATGTAAAAATATTTCTTGTCATTTTATTAGGCATTTCAGTAAATATCAGAAAGTACGATATGTTTCCAAGTAATCAGCATGTCGGATTTGCGATGCTTTCTCTAAAGGAATGGCAATGGCCAGGATAATGGCCTCCCTTTTTTTTTTGTTCTACCTGTGCCGCTGAAAAGGGCTCGCAATAATGGCTTTTTCTCCAGGCGTCTGACACAGCTGGGTGCCCGCGACGCATTACGTGCAGGTGGTCACTTAACTTTCGTACGGAAATATTTACGACAGCAGTTTCTGCTACCGTTGCAGTCTCATATAAAAATATTTCACAGGTCAAGAATTAGCGTTGCAAATCTGTAGAAACAAAATCCTATAAATATAAGTGTCCAAAAAAAATATTCGTCAGCATTGTGATACAGTCACACATTTCATAACTCTTAAAGTACGTTTCTTGGTTTCCAACATCCTTTTCATAAATCAGAGTCCCTAAACACTACTCATTATTCCTTACCTCATTATACATATACATATTCGTCGACACTTCTTCAATATTTCATCGTGAGAAATACATAGCATAATAAACATTCCTCAACAACATAATACACATCGTCGTCGTAATAATAACATCATAAAACTTCAGTCAAATCTCAAAATCGTCGTAACTTCCTCCAATAATTTCTAAGCCTAAAAAGAATTCTCTGCTCATTTAAATAGTGTCATCTACCTCAAACGTACTTTAAAAATCATGATCTCATACCAAATACATCATTCAAAGCTCTCATAGTATCACAATGGTTCCGAAAAATATGAACAGTTTACAAAGTACAGACAAAATACAGTTTCATAAGTGTGAAGTTATCCAACTGTGTAATTGCGTAAACATGTGTCACTGATGTAGTAAAATAAATGTTTGTCTCTCTCAGTTAAATGATCAGATAGCTGTGTAATTTGTGTGTTAGAGACATATGGTACCGATGTGTAAAGTTGTATAAGCAAATACCATATTAGCTAGGGTTCCTTGTGCTTGCCAAACACATGGTACACAAAGTAGGCGTGTACCCCCCTGAGGATTAATGTAATTATACCCTCAGGTGTTACAGATTACAGCAATGGAATGAAATGTATCACGGAAAACTTTCTTTGTAATTCAAAAATCTTTAAAAATAAATGTTTTAAGTACAACATTAATCACTGAAATGCGTGTCCTGTAGCGCTAAATGTGCATCTTGTTGTAAGATAATCTCTGTGGAAGTGTCATAGTTATCGTCCTCCGAAAGCTTAGTTCTGCAGAAGTCAATGTACTTACCTCATGATAAACAAAAGTGAAATGCTTTATGTACAGATATCTTAGTTATTACGCTTATTGCCATAATGAGGAAAGTACTGTGCTGTAACGTATTGTTGTGCTACGGAAAAGGCAGTCTCATTGTAGCTATACCACAAAAGTTACTACTAAAACCTGTTTTACTTTCCAGAATAAAACAGAAAACTGTGCAGATATAAAACAGAAGCACTGCAAAAGCAACATTATAAATTGTCACTCATTAGTAGCGTCGTGATAAAATCGTGTAGCTGTCACATAAACTAACCACTGTGCTGTCTGGTATATCACAGAAAGTACTTTAAACCCAGAATGTATTTTCAAGTAAACCAAAATGTTGCATTAAAATCTCATTAACAGTACTGGTAAATGTTCTAAGTATGTAAGCCTTATAGTCGTTCCATAATCGTGCAACTAACAAGCAAGAATGTACACACACAATACCACTGTGACGTCTCTTCACTATAACAATGCATTCGTCATTTCTGTTTCAATAAGTTCTCTTGGTTCTTGACTGGATATTTCACTTCAAACATTGTTACATGTTAACAGATTCTAAATCTGACAAAGCATACTATAAATGTGAAGTGAAAAGTTTTATGGCAAAGACAAAGTTAAAAAGCAGATTATCTTTCAATAAACGGTTTTACATGTGAAATGTGGTGTAAACCTTTACTCTACCTAGTACGCAGAGTTTCAACTTCAACGCAATTATCATGTGGTATACGTCGGATTCTGTAAGGTCCATTGTAAACTAGAAAGAATTTGTGACTCAAGTGTTTCTTCTTATGTGACAATGAATGAGCTTTAATGAGAACTTTCTGACCAATATACAATTTCTTTGCATTTGCTTTACCGTGTAGTTTTCTCCTTTTGTCTGCTGCAGATTTCATATTTTTAAGAGCCAAATCAATTATGTCTTTGTGTCGAAGTTTACGTGTATTTGGGAAAGGTACAAGCTCTCTGATTCTGTTCGGTGGTTCTTCATTCTTTAGTACAAGAGTAGGTGGTAAAGCAGTGGAATCATGAGGCATTTCATTCAGCACATTTTGAAATAATTGTAGATATCTGTCCCAATGCTGATGCTTTCTGTGACAATAAAGTCTGCATAGCTTATTGATTTCTTTCATAATCCGTTCAGACGGGTTGCAATGTGGTGAGTACAATGAAATAAAAACAGGTTTGATTTTATGATTCCGAAGCGTGCGTGACCAAACTGCAGATCTAAATTGCGGTCCGTTATCTGAAATGACTTTAGCAACGTGGCCAACTTCACGTAAGAAATTTTTAACAAAGGCGTAGGAGACAGATCGTCCAGTGGCTTTACGTAACGGAGTGAAAGAAACAAATTTTGAAGTAAGTTCAACAGCGACTAGAACGTACGAAAATCCATTGGATGTTCTGACAAGCGGTCCCAAGAGATCAACAGCAGCAAATTCTTTTAATTTAGAAGGAATAATAGGAAACAACGGAGCACGATGTGAGACAGTAGATGGTTTCGCCTTTTGACAAAGTTTACAAATAGACAAGACTCTTCGAATTCTTTTTTCCATATTGTTAAAATAACATGTCGTTCGAAGAATATGATAACATTTTCGTGGACCAAAATGTGCGTAGCTGAAATGAATGTACCAAATGAGCTTATTAACAAAATCGTCAGGAATGCAAAGTACCCATAGCTTGTCATCAACAGTGCAGCGTTTGAACAGTATGTTGTTTCTAACCAGATAATAATGCCGAATCTGTGTGTGTGTCTTTACATGCCATTTGCTCTTGATGTCTTTCCAAATCGGATCTTTATCTTGTTCATGAGCAATGTCCTTTAAAGATGTGGTGATGAAGTTTTCAAAGGCGACTTTCTGAATGTAAAGAATACTGAAATTTTTCTCGAGGTTGCCTTCTGTGGTACTTTTCTCAAGCCCAGCCGGTGCGCGTGACAGTGCGTCCGCAACAATGTTCTCCTTACCGGGAATGTAGACTATTGTGAAGCGGAATTCTTGCAGAAACAATGCCCAACGTTTTAACCTGTCATGATTTAATTTTGAAGACATAAGAAATTGTAATGCACTATGATCACTGTATACTTTTACGTGCTTACCAGAAAGAAAGAAACGGAATTTGTTAAATGCCCAAACGATACCTAAAGCTTCTAATTCAGTAACGGAATAATTTTTTTCAGATTTGGTTAGCACTCGGCTAGCAAAAGCAATGGTTTTCTGAATGGTAGTGTCATTTTCTATGGCTTCTTGAAATAAATGGGCACCAAGACCGACTTTAGAAGAATCTGTGCTAAGGCAGAAATCTTGTGACAGATCTGGATGAGCTAAGATTGGCGCGTGAAGTAACGCTTCTTTCAAAGAATTGAATTCCAATTGTGCTTGTTCGTCCCAGTTCCAAATAGTATTTTTTCCAGTGAGAGAACAAAGTTTTGGTGTAACAAGAATTTGCATATTCAGAAAACGACGGTAAAAATTTACGAGACCTAGAAAACTGCGGACTTGTCTTTTTGTGGATGGAACTGGAATGGCTCTGATTGCTTCTAACTTTTCAGGATCCGGCTGAATGCCTTCAGAAGAAATAATATGTCCCAAAAACTTCACCTTTGTCCTACCGAATTCAGACTTTTCCAAGTTAACTGTAATTCCAGATTCTGCAAAAATACGTAACAAACTGTTGAGGATGCGATTATGTAGTTCCCATGAAGCTTCTGCTATTAGAATATCGTCCACATATAAGGTGATGTGACGTTTTAAGAACTCAGGTAATATGGAATTTAGCCCGCGAATGAATGCTGCTGAAGAAATGTTCAAACCAAAGGGAAGTTTCCGAAACTGATAACAAACGCCGAAACAAAGGAAAGCTGTGTATTTTCTACATTCTGGATGAAGTTCGATCTGATAAGAGCTGGATCGGAGATCAATGGAAGACAACACTTTTACACCATTAAAATTTTGAAGAAGTTCTTCCAACGTTTGCGGCCTGTCTGTTTCAGGAATAATGATCGTATTGATTTGTCTCGAATCTAAGACAAGCCTGATCGATCCATTTTTCTTCTCAACAACATGTAATGGATTGTTGTATGAGCTTACTGCAGGCTCAATAATGCCCTCGTCGAGCATAGATTGTATTTCTGTTCTAACACGGTCCCTATAATGTGCTGGAATTACATATGGTCTAACACAAAATTTAGTATGCTCACGAACACGAAATTGGTATTGAAATCCCTTGATTGTTCCTGTTTTATGAGTAAAAACTGTGGAATGTGCTTGTAAAATCTCAAAAAGGTCCTGCCTATCAGTGTCATTACAATTCTCAATTGTTTGAATTTTATTCTGAATTAACTTATTAGTGTCAAATGCGCCGTCGATATCATCCCTGTCAGTACTTGCAGAATGATTGTTAGCGTCAAGTTCCGTCGAAAATTCCGAATTGTTGTCTAACAGGAGGTAAAGCCGATTAATTTCTTCGTCATGGTTTGAGAGCCAATCTTCAAATTTCAAAGCTACTGACTTACCTTCTTTTTCTAAAGTTATTTCAGCATCGTGAAAGTTTAAGATTGCTTTGTATTCATTCAAAAAGTCTACTCCCAGTATAATTTCCGTCGACAAAAATGGAACAATAAGAAAGTTCATAGAGAAGCTGTGGCTTTGACAAAAGAATTCTAAGTTGGTTTGTTGGCGTACATCTACACTTTTTCCAAAGATTGCACCTTGTAATTTAATCTTACGTAACGGAAGTGTGGGGCAATCGTTCGATTTGTTGCATTTGCTAAAGGCTGTTTCACTGATTACTGAAATGGGACTGCCAGAGTCAAGTACTGCCGTAAATTTTACGTCATTTACTGTAATGTGAATCACAGGATATGCAATGTTGTTATGTTTTACGTCGTGTTCTTGGAGTAAGATGTCCCTAATATCTTCCATTTTTACGTAATTACTAGCTACGGCAGCTGCGTCGTTAGTTTCATACGTGCGTTTTGTGGCTGCCTGCGGTATGAGTCATTGCCTATTGTCTCTTTGTTGGCGCGCGTCGTTATTGGGATTTGGAGCCCTAACTTCTACAAATTCACCGTGACGAGAGGGCCCTGCCCTGTTTAAATCCCGCCAGTTCTGATTCAATTCAGGTCTGTCGTTACGATCACATCGTCTGTCGTCATGTTGGTAGTTCCTGTAGTTTCTTTCTTGTCGGTTAAGTGGTGGAGAATTTCTCCCTGAATCGTAACTGCGCGCTGGACCGTTGCGTCTAAAGTTATTCTGTCTCCCGTAATAATAATTATTTTGGTTCCCATATTGTCTGTTTCTCTGATTGTCTCTGTAATAGTCATTACCGCGGAGAGGTGATCTTTCCCTGTAATTATTACTACTCTGCCAACGGTTGTCATACGGGTGGTGTCTGTTTTGGTCACGATTTGTGTTGTGAGAATAGCCTTGTCGTGTCAAGTTATTACTTCTTTCATCGCGGAATTGCGACGGATGTGACCTGTAATTGTTGTGCTCCTGGTTTCGCGTTCCGCGATTGTCAGTGTCAATTTCTAATTCTTGTAAGAGTCCCTGAAATGCTTCAATGTCGTCTTTGCAACGTCCTGCCAAAATAATATGGCGTAAATGTTCAGGTAATTTGATTACGCAAATGCGGATGAGTTCTGAGGGGCTGTATGGGTTTGACAGGTACTGATTCTTGTGCAACATGTCTTCAAAATATTTCACAAGACTGGAGAATTCAGATTGTTCGAAATGTTTCATCATTATGATACCATGTTTTACGCGGTCTTGTGTGGCTTGAGACCAATATGCTGAGAGGAAGGCATGGTAAAACTCTCCTTCACTGTGGCAATCGTGAATTACCGATCGCATTCTTACAGCTGGTTCATTGTCCAAGTAGCCACACATAAATTCTAATCTGTGTTCTAACGACCAGTTGGGAGGAAAACAATGCGAGAATTGATGGAGCCATGCTTGTGGATGAATGTCGTTGCCAGAATTCTTAAATGTTTTGAATTTACGTGTAGTAATGAACAGCTTATAGTCAAAATCATCAAGTCGGCGAGTCGCATATCGGTCATTGTTAGGTCGTGTCGGCCGTTCCATCTCAAAATTCGGTGCACATTGCCAATTTCTTTCATAACTTCCGAAATGCCCTGTGTTATTATTTTGTGGCTGTTCCGTATTTCTGTGTCCCTCTTTCCGTATTGGGGCGCGAGTATCCTCTGAAATACGTAATTCTTGTATTACCTGTGTCAGCTGATCTTGTACTTCCCGGATTTCTCTTTGGTGTTGTGTATAGATTTGATTTTGATTCTGTTTGAATTTTCTAATTTGTTCATACTCTTCTGTGTCAGTGAAGGCTACAGGTCTTGTGTCTTTCAGATCATCATCTACCTTTGTAGATAAGTTAGTGACCTGATCCGAAAGTTCGGCTACTTTCTCCGATAGTGTACTTATTTCTTCAGTGTGTTTTTCTGAACCAAGTTTCAGAGTATCTACTGTGTCCTTAAAGTTTTCCTGAGTTTTTGCAAGTTGCGTAACCGAATCGGTAGATGCAACTGAGTCAAATTTTGCTTGCAAGGTCTCATGATTTTCATGAACAATAGTTTGCAGTTCTTTTATGGCTGCTTCGTGATTCTGTAGTGCATTTTCATGACGCGAAAAAATAGGTTGGAAATGCTCACAAATTTGTGTTTTTACGTCATTACAGACTTTTTGACATTTCGATTCAATGTGATGTAACTCAGCAGTTAAATCCTCACGTGTTCGTTCAAGAGTTTGCTCCAAAGAGTCTAACTTTTTAAGATTTTGTTCCATTGTGTCTAACTTTTGAAGCTTTTGCTGTGTTTGTCTCTGATTTTGTTCCATTGTGTCTAACTTTTGAAGCTTTTGCTGTGTTTGTCTCTGATTTTGTTCCGTTGTGTCTAACTTTTGAAGCTTTTGCTGTGTTTGTCCCATTTGTTGTATTAATTGTAATAACAATGCATTGGTGTCTGAAACATGTTCCTCAGTGCTTTTCGGCAGTGAATTTACACCGGAAACATTCACATTTTGACAAGCAGAAAATGTGTCTTGACTTATTTGAGAAAACGGTGAGGATCCAAAACCTGAATCTACAGTATTTGCGAGATCGTGTCGTGTCATTTCGGCTTCCTGAGGCGAGCTATTGCCGACCGATCGATCGATAATGCTTCCCTCTTCACTAATTGTTTCACTGTCCACGCCATTGTTTGCCGCCCGCTCCATTTCCCTATGCACAATTACCAAATTACTACTTTGAACATCAGTTAATTCATTACTCGGTGGCGCTAACACACTGCTTTCATTTTCACTGTCATTTCTCAGTTTACTTTGGAGCCTAGTATTACGTTTTTCACACGCCATTATTGTCACAGTATTTCACCCGACAACACAGAAAAACACAATTTGAAGAGCAAAATTAAGAGAACACATTAACATAACACTGAAAATAATATCTAGTTAATTGCAGCTGCGAAATACTTGGTGCAAATCTACATGCATGCCACAACTGTTTTACTGTACAACAATCAAAGACTGCAACTACAAAGGAGATTTTCTCTACAATTACGCGCTAGCAATAAACAAAATCTACACTAATTACACAAACTACAAGAAAAAAAAAATCAGAAGATTCCAGTGAGGTATCCTCGGCTAAGGGTCGACATATGAAACGTCCCCTTTGAACAATTTATACATGACTGTGCTTAAACTGACACACAATATTTTTTTAGCGCAACGCAATCTGACTTTCAAAATTCCCTACAAAAGAATGGCCCTGACTAACATTAAACTATACCTTTCACAAATCACTTACCTCACAAAAATCTTCGCTGCTCAAGCTACTGCAATACAGCGAGTGCCACTACTGCCAGCTAAATAAAAGATTCAAACTACGGAAGGCACTAACTACTGATAGGGATAGTTAGCAAATGAAAGATATTAATAGAGAACAAACAATGTATTTACCTTGATATCATCATATATAAATATAGCAGTTCATGACAAATTTCAAAACTCCGCCATCTCTCTCCCCACATCCACCACTGCTGGCGGCTCACCTCCAACTGCGCAACGCTACGTGCTGTTCACAGCCAGCTGCCTAACACTACAATGGCGAGTATTACAACAATGCAAAGCAGCCACAGACTGCACACAGCACAGCCAGTGATTTTCATACAGAGGTGGTGTTACCATAAAAAAAACCTAAATAGCCTACTTACATAGAGAAAACATAAACAGCCTACTTACAACTGTACTGAATGTTTTTAAGAACGCTTTGCGAGTCTAATACTATTAGTATCTTGGGGAAGGAAGTGCTAGAGACAAACTTAAGTGCTTCCAAAACTGCCACTGTCTTCGCCGTAAAAATAGAAGTGCTCGTAGGCAGTTTGAAGGTTTTGCGAATCTGGATCTGAGGGCAGAAAAAGGCGCATCCTGTACACTCTTCTTGCGGAATTTTGGAGCCATCGGTATATACAAAGAGAAAACCCGGCCATTGTGCTTGAACGAGACGATTGAAGCCGACGTTGACATTAGTACTGTCCAGCCAGGTCGTACTTGAATAATGGACTGGGATCTGGGAGCAGAGCGTTTGAAGATCATATTCAAAAAGCGGTAGATGCGCTGAACGCCGTATAGAATGTATGACAGGTGACCAAGTGTCAAAGCTTGCACAAACGGCTGGCACTTTATTTCTTCTGTGGGATGCAATCCACAGTCGATAAATGCAGTCTCTACTTTGATAGACGGAACTGTCCATAATGGCCACGCCTTGAATGAAGAATTTGTCCGATAACATATGGCGCTTAATGCTCAAGGGCATCTCCCCTGCTTCTATTAAAAGGGCGTTGGTGGGCGTCGATCGCATGGCTCCAAGACAGGTACGAATGGCTCTATATTGAAGAGTATCTAATTTGGAGAGATGAATCTTTGACGCAGTGTGGTAGAATTGACACCCATAGTCTAATCGAGATCAAATTATCCCTCGGTACATGGTGAGTAAAACACTCTGGTGCGCTCCCCACCAGACACGAGTGAGTGATCTGATTACATTTAAATCTTCTTCACACTTGGTAACGGTGGATCGGATGTGGGGCGCCCGGCTTAACCGAGAGTCAAAAATCATCCCCAGAAATCGAACGTGAGATTTTATTTGGAAGGTGTACTTGCCACAGGTAATGTGATCTTCAGTGCGAGCTGTCAGCCGAGATCTCCAGCCCATTGATAGAGAGCCACCCATCGATGTGTGCGATGGTTGTGGTTAATGCCGTTTTGGCCTGAAGATATGAAGCAGCAGTAGAATAAACACATATATCATCAGCATACTGTAGGATTTTTGTGGGGGGAGTAAGTATGCGTTCTAGGTCGTGCGTATATAGAGTATACAGGAGAGGACTTAAAATTGCACCTTGCGGCAAGCCCTGGGAGACATAAAAAGGTCGGATCATGGTACCTTTGAAACGGACGTAGATCGTTCTGTGAGTAATCAGGGTACTGATTCCGTGGATCATCCGTGAAGGAATTCCGAATCCTGCCAGCTTGTCCAAGAGTATCGATATTTGTACGTGATCATATCCATCTTTAACGTCAAGAAAAGCTGCCACAACGGTCTCTTTCGTTTGAAAGGCTGACGTGATATCCATATTAAGCAAAAACAGGTTATCCATGGTCACTTTGCCTTTTCTGAAGCCGTATTGACTCCGAGGCAACAAATTGCTTTTTTCAAGCCACCATTCTAGTCTCCTTTTTACCATTCGTTCCAGTGTTTTTGCAACACACGACGACAAGGCAATAGGTCTATAATTAGAACCGACATTTGGATCTTTACCACTTTTGAGAATTGGAATTATTACTTGCGTTTTCCATGTTGATATGAGGTCTTTCTTCATCCAGTACTGATTAAAAATGTTCAAGTGTAACCTCCCCACAAAATTTCGAAAAGAGACAATATTTAAATGTTAATGGGAATAGACCCAAGTGTAACTTTCTAGCAAAAATGAAAGATAATTTTTAAATGAGAATAGACATCTAGCTAAGTGTAACCTCCCAGCAATAAAAATAATTTATGGACAAAGACAATTAAATGATAAATAGCAATCTGAGCCAAGTGTAAGCTGCCCACAAAAATGTAAGTCAATTCAATGATAATGAAATCTCAGTGACAATGAAAACGCAAATAGACCGAAATGTCGATCTTAGGCCCTGTTCTTACCTCAGTAAAATTGCATCTGCTCTTATTTTTCGCCATAGCTTCGAGGAAATGCATCGCAATTATTCTTTGAATTTAAGTAAATTTTTTTTTAAGGAAATGCATGAGAAATTTTCTTTCAATAAAATGTTTGTTTTCTTAAAAAATTGCTTTGGGAACAAAATTATTATTGGGGCGTTTCTTGAACAAATTAATTACAGTTAAGATACATTACATTCTCAGATGTGCGCAATGCTGCTTCATTACCTTATTTAAAATATATACCTCGTCCTGAATCTTGACCAGAGACCCACGTCGACGCCCGCCGACTCCTCACACACGCAACTGCAACTACCGACAGTCTACATGCAACTGCACTCTCGCGCGGTCAAGCGCAGACTAGCAACGATAAATAACTCTCTGGTCAGAGATTCTGTCATGCCTCGCCATCGCTGTACGAAATACATACGCGTTTCATAACCCTCCACTGGGGGGGGGGGGGGGGGGGGGGGGGGGAAATTTGGCAGCGAAGGTGAGTCATTTGGACTTGCCATGAGCAACAATTTTTTTCTTAATTGAATAACTTTTACAATTTACAGAATATTCAGATGTAGAACATGAATTAAATGTGGTGTACATGCACCGAGTACAAAACATTTCAGAGAATGACAAAAAATATATATATATAAAATGAGTACAGAACGTATCAGCAAATCAGAAAAATGTATATACAGATCATATTGATAAATGAAAAAGTGCACACTGACGTTCAGCACAGAACATATTAACACATGACATAAGTGCACATGCACTGAAAAATTCTTCAACGTTTTCACAACAACTAAATGTAATGGCAAAAAATCATCAAATCACAAAATGTATATACAATATAAATGACAAGAGTGCACATATACTGTACTTCAGAATATATCAACAAATCGAAAAAAAATGTCTTTAGCATTTTCACAACAAATAAACATAATGGCAAAAAAAAATCATGTTGACAAGTTACATAAGTGCACATGCACTGCAGTTGAGAATATATCAGCAAATCACAAAAGGTATATAAATAGAAATTATGTTAGCAAAAGAAATGATTTTCACTATGTTACAAGAATTAGGATAGGAAAGGGAAGGATTGCATCATGGTTGTAGCACTTTAGGTTGCACGCAGCTGCTCTGAAAGTCCATATCTTTCCACGGAAGTACAACACCAAGTGACACAATTTGAAGTTCTTTTCCCAGAGGTATTTATCAGGGTAGCCAAGACACTGGAATGTCGCAGTAATATTCCATATTATCATTTTGGCAGTACATCAGGTACACCAAACAGTGTGACCATAATAACGTCTCCATCGCTCACGGTGGTGGACAGCATGTCGTGTCAACACCACGCTCTTACAAGGCACACCAACGTAGAATTACTGCAAAAACCAAATATAGTGCTCCATGATCATGAGGATGGACAGGACAAATGGATATTGCAGTAATTCAGGTTAGTTAGGTCAGTAGGTGAAGGACGTTAAGTCACATACTAGTCTTCATTGAGAATTACATTAGTCTAACAGCTGATTTAAGTAATTGGTGGCACTCATCGCCCAGTTACTGAACATTTCTGTACCATGTATGAAGTATTACAGAATAATGTTCATAAATCATCTGATTATAGTCAACATTCATTTAGTTATACTAATTATTGGCACTCATTGGCCAGTTACAAAATATCAGAAGTCATCATTGAAAACAGGAGCTAATGATGGCATAGTATTAACATAATTCATTTAGTTACACTAATTATTGGCACTCATTGGCCAGTTACAAAACATCAAAAGTCATCATTGAAAACAGGAGCTAATGAATGGCATAGTATTAACATAATTCATTTAGTTACACTGATTATTGGCACTCATTGGCCAGTTACAAAACATCAAAAGTCATCATTGAAAACAGGAGCTAATGAATGGCATAGTATTAACATAATTCATTTAGTTACACTGATTATTGGCACTCATTGGCCAGTTACAAAACATCAAAAGTCATCATTGAAAACAGGAGCTAATTTATTTATTTATCGTATGATGTGTACATTGATTTACATTTATATACAATATTTTCAGGACTAACATGTACAATCACAAGTTCGTACAATTTTACAGCTCTATGTCTAGTTCTTCAATCCAGTTGACTGCTTCATCCGATGTACGATGAATGTCCATTAAAGTTCCTCTGAAAGTACGATGAGGGCAGTCAGCAACAATGTGATGAATCGTCTGTGAGGGGGCACCACAGTCACAATTTGCAGAGCCAACCCATCCCCATTTGTGCAGTAGATAGCCACATCTGCCTTGTCCAGTTCGAATGCGGTTAATGATCCTCCACTGACGCCTTGGAAGATCAAATCCTTGCGTCTGCTTGGAAGGGTCCTCGACTAGATGTTTATTGGCTACTGAAGACTGATCCCACTGGAGTTTCCATGAACTGTTAATGTTGAAAGCAGATCCTTCAAGGTCGAGTGCTGTGCGCCATGGTGGTTTCCTCGATTTCAAGCGTTGGTGTGTTCCTTGTACAATATCTTGATGGATGGGGAGCTGGGGGTTCTGCTGAATGTTTTTCCACGTCTTTAGGAGAGCTTCTGATCTTCTTAGGGCTGGAGGTGGGATATTGCTTAGAACCGGCAGCCACAGCGTGTTTGTGCTCCGAATACATCCTGTGATTAATCGCATTGCCTGATTGAGTTGCACGTCTATCTTCTTAGTGTGAACACTGTTGATCCAGGTTGGGCAGCAATATTCAGCAACAGAATATGACAGAGCTAATGCTGTAGATCTCAGGACGTTAGTATTGGCTCCCCATGATGTACCAACAAGCTTCTGAAGAATATTATTTCTAGTTTTAACTTTAGCAGCCACATTTGATAAATGCTGCTTGAAAGACAGAGTTCTATCTAGTGTTAATCCCAGGTACTTTGGTGTACTACAGTATGGCAACACTTGGTCTCTGAATACAACTTCTGGTTTGTAATTTGACTGTCTGTTACGTAGGTGGAATGCAGATATAACTGTTTTCTGAGGATTTAGGTGGAGGCACCATTTCTTGAAATATTTGTCTAAGGCTTCCAGATCAGTGGACAGAATAGTTTCAGCATCAGCAAAGTTGGAGCACTGAGTCACCAGACAAATATCATCAGCATATATGAATTTCCTTGAAGATGTTTCTGGTAAGTCGTGTGTATACAAATTGAAAAGGAGGGGAGCCAGAACAGACCCTTGAGGTAGGCCGTCATTTAGTTTAAACATTCTGCTCCTATCATTATCTGAGTAGATCTGAAAGTACCTATTGCTTAGCATATTGTTGAGTAAGGCCGTGAGTTTACGACATGGGATAACACTCACAAATTTTAAAAGGAGTCCTTCTCGCCAGACAGTGTCATAGGCAGCAGATAGATCCAAAAAGGCAGCCACACTTACTGATTTCTTCTCATACCCATTTTCAATGTGCGTAGTGAGAGATAGTACCTGATCGTTACAACTTCTCCCAGGTCTAAATCCTGCTTGCTCGATAGGAATATGATGGTTGATTGTTTCACAGATTCTGTTGTAGATCAGGCGCTCAAGGAGTTTATAAGTGATACTTAAGAGTGCTATTGGACGATAGTTTTCCACTTTTGTGGGATCTTTATTTGGTTTCAGTATGGCTAATATTTTTGATTTCTTCATCAGATGTGGGATGTTTCCAGTTTGCAGGATGTTTGAAAGGAAGTTGGTCAACCATTTTACTGTAGCTGGTCCACAGTGAGCCAGGAATTCTGGGTATATTCCATCATATCCAGCTGCTTTTCCAAGTTTCATACTTTTGATTGCAGCTTTAGTTTCCTCTTCTTGAAATGGAGTAGAGAATTCGGAAGACTGTAGGGCTGCTCTTTTCTTGGTGTTCAACTGTAGTTTGATATCCCTTTTGGCTTGCTTGTCCTTTATATTCTTTGTAACTGACACAAGGTGTTTAGCATAGTCATTCAAATTGATGGCACTTTTTGATCTTTTTGTTGTAGGGTTTGAAGAGTCTAATTTCCTGATGATAGACCAGGCTTTTCTGCTAGAATGGGTGTAATCTAGGGACCCCACAGTTTCATGCCAGATCTTTCTTCGATTATCATCCAGGGACTGGAGGAGGCTTGTTGCATTGTCAGAGTTAGGATGGTCTTCATATTCTTTTAGTAACTCCTCACTCTCGGAACTCCAACCAGGGATATACTCTTTACGGTACCCTCTAGGAATACATCGTCTGGCTGCACCTTTGATAACCCCAACAAATCTGCTGTAGTTGTTGTACGTTGGTTTGATCCAACTGATATTGGAATCTGTTTGCTTTGCAAATTCAGTCCAGTTGGCTTTCTTGAAGTTCCACCTCGGTTTAGGATGTGATCGTACAACAGGTATAGACATCCCCACCTCCAATATAACAGGTCTGTGTTGACTATGTGGGAATTCCTTGAGCACAGTTCGTCGTACTTGATTTAGGGAATTATGAGACTGAGTTGTGAAGCACAGACCTGGGGTATAGCCTTGGGACCAGCGAGCTGAGTGGAAGGTAGGCAGATCTTTAGCATCGTAAATTAAATTCAGGTTTTCAGTTTCCATCCAGTCCTCAAGCGCCTCACCGTTGAGGTCATTCTCCATATATCCCCACAGGTGATGATGACTGTTGAAATCACCGAGGTATATAGTTGGATGTTGCAGAGACGGTAGAACGGGATTAGGCCAATTAGTCCCTGGGGGTTTGTACACGTTAACTATCGTTAGGTTTTCAATTTTAACAGCAGTTGTAAAAATGTCTTTTTCAGAATTTTCTGACAGCAGCTGGTAGTTTGTTATGTGATTCTTGACGTAAGTTGCAAGGCCATAATTCTGATGGTGATTAGAGGCTATCAGTTTAAAGCCCGGTATTTTCCCCCTACTCTGTAGCTGTGGTTCATCAGCTGTGTGCGTTTCTTGAAGTGCGATGATATCAACTGCATATTTCTGTGTGAGCCTGGAAAGATACTCACATTTTGCTCGACTTATCCCTTCGATATTCAGTTGACAGATGCGCAGAGATGGTCCAATTCTACGAGCTTGTGGGTCCTGAATAGGACCGCACGTGTCCTTCGTCATTCTTTGACCGAGAGGTCTTTTCAGACAGTTCGGTCTCATCTTATCGTTGTTGCTTTCTTAGCACCACCCAGGGGTCACGTGTAGGGTATTTAAAGGTTATACCTACGGACGTGAAGCAACGCAGACCCCCACAGGAGCTAATGAATGGCATAGTATTAACATAATTCATTTAGTTATACTAATTATTGGCACTCATTGGCCAGTTGCAAAACATCAAAAGTCATCATTGAAAACAGGAGCTAATGAATGGCATAATATTAACATAATTCATTTAGTTATACTAATTATTGGCACTCATTGGCCAGTTACAAAACATCAAAAGTCATCATTGAAAACAGGAGCTAATGAATGGTATAGTATTAACATAATTCATTTAGTTACACTAATTATTGGCACTCATTGGCCAGTTACAAAACATCAAAAGTCATCATTGAAAACAGGAGCTAATGAATGGTATAGTATTAACATAATTCATTTAGTTACACTAATTATTGGCACTCAGTGGCCAGTAAGTATTGAATAGTACAAAACATTGTTCATCATTCAGTATTATTCAGAACTCTCTTAAATGGGTAGCATTATTTCGAACTGGTGATACACACTTTTTTTTTTGTTAGCAATGCAGTGCTTTGGGTAATTATAAGGGAGAGCAAGAAGAGAAAAAGAAAAAATTTGCTTCTGGGTTGTTCCTGTAAATGAAAAATGTGTAACGTCATTCGTCATGAGTCAGCTGTAGCAAGGTTATGAAACAAGGAAGTATGTGATCACATTTATAAATGATAGACACAACTAGCTAAAAAAATGCAAGTACTAGTACAGGTTTAATAAGTAACAGGTTTATTAAGTATCATGAAAAGCTTCTCCTGAAAAAAAAATTGATTATTGAGCTGAAAGAAGAAACGCATACTATGCTGAAAAGTAGTGAACTTCGAATTAACAGGTAGTGAAATGTGTATAAAAAATGTGTTCCATAGCTGTCCTTTCCAAAACCTTCAGTCATCATACCATATGATATAAAACATACTGTCAAAACAAACTGCAACAAATACTTAAATAACTACATAGCATAAATACATAAACTTCAACATCATCCTCATCTGTAAAGAAAAAACTTCATTATCCATAATTTCACTATCCATATTATCATAACTTCATTATCATCATCACCTGTAAAGAAAAACTTCATTATTCATAGTAGCATATTCTTCATCATTACTCTTCATCAGCATTCATTATCATCTGTAAAAAATCACTTCATTACTCATTATACAACTATTCCTTATCTCTAGCATATTTCATCACTAAAACTAAGATGTGTAGTTCTGTCTGACAGCCTGCATCAATCGCCTTGTATTCTGAAAGAAAAAATTAGTTAAGACTGCTATTCTACGATGTGTATAATATATTCTTGTTAATGCTTGTTAATTCTGATCCATTTACTCTTCCTCACGAGGTTTGCATCTTCTTTCGATCATTCTGCAGTTGAAATTCCCATTTCTGTTTAATTTATTTCCTTTACACGTTATTTCTTTCTGAAAATGATGAACAAAGATTAATGTCTTGCATTTACATCATATACTCACTAAATAATGACTGGTTTATGGTGACATAATGAAGCATACAGCATAACATGACAGAAAACGTAATATGTCAAAAGCATAGACAGTGTTCAAAGGCAAAAATGTACAGAGAATATCACAATGCAGCAGCAAAAAAAAAGAAAAATGTAAAACAGACACGATGTTGAGATATCATGGGGCAAAAACTGTCAAAGTCAACTGGTGTGTGTTATACCTTAACTATTTCACAGTGCATACAAACAAAACATGAAAACAATCGTACATACATAAGAAAGACAAAATGTGACGTTCGTTGTGTTCAGCTTGTATGTAGTGTAGTTAATAGAAGCGAGAATTAAAGACTTTAATGGAGAGAGAATTTGATAAAATTAATACGTCACTACATAGAATTGCATAATTATTCATAAAATACGTAAGTTTGTCTGGAAAAATATGCACGGTCTGATGTGTAATGACAAGAAGAGCGACCTGCTAACCTTACCTTGCTGGGCACTTGCCAAGAAAAAATACGATAGTAATCAATAATTAATCACGTGAATATAATTGTATCAGTGGTCATAAGTGGCATCATAGCACATTAAATCATAAAGTGGTTTCATTCAATAAAGGGTTTAATATTGTACACATGGTGGTTCCCCTTACTTTTCCTGGTTCTCAAAGTTTCGACGTGTACAACATTGGGGTGAGGAATGCTGCGAATCCGATATGGACCTGCGTATAGAAGTTCAAATTTACTGCACTTACCTTTTATTCTGCTGGATAAATAGTGTGTACGTACTAATATCTTCTGTCCAATGTGAAAGTCACGGCCTGTACAAACCTTTTTTTGCTGTCTTCTTCGGCGCTCTGCGGCACGTTTCATGTTGTTTAGCGCAATGTTAATTATTTCATGGTGTCGTAATCGACGAGATGTAGGAAAGTGTACTAATTCTTTAATTTTGTTAGGTGGTTCAGCATTTTTCAGTATAACAGACGGAGATAGCATAGTGGATTCATTTGGTATGGAATTAATTACATCTTGGAAGGAGAATATGTGTGTATCCCAATCAATGTCTTTTGTGGCAGTATATTCTACACAGTTTACCAATTTCTTTCATTAATCGTTCACAAGGGTTCGAGGAAGCATGGTACCTGGATATATAGATCGGAGAAATGTTTCTAGCTCGTAACATGCGTGTCCATATAGCAGAACGAAATTGTGATCCATTGTCAGAAATTACTTTCAACACATGCCCTACATGAAATAGAAAATGTTTTACAAATGCTCTCGAAACATTTTTAGCAGTAGCTTTGCGTAACGGAGTTAAAGTAACAAATTTTGAAGTGAGTTCAACAGCGACAAAGATGTAGCAAAAACCTCTATTAGTTCTCGGAATTGGACCAAAAATGTCTACTGCGGCCATATGTCTTAATTTAATAGTTACAATGGGATATAATGGAGGAATATGTGAAGTGGTGTCTGACTTAGCTTTCCGGCAAATTTTACATGACGCTAAAACTCGTCGTATACGTTTTTCCATGTTGGTAAAATAACAGTTCTGTCTTAGTATAAGAAAACGTTTTCTGGCTCCGTAATGTGCATAACTTAAATGCGTATACCATATTAATTTGTTAACCAGTTCGTCAGGAATGCATAATAACCAATTGTTGCTGTCAGGATGAGAGCGGCGAAATAGAATGTCATTGCGTACAGTGTAATGGTTTCTAATCGTAACATTATTCTTATTTTGCCAAAGGTGTTTAATTTCTTTCCACACGTTGTCTTTATTTTGCTCTTTTGCTATGTCCTGTAATGACGACGAAATAAAATTTTCAAATGCAACTTGCTGAATGTACATAACGCTGAAATTTGCTTTGCAGAAGTTGGTTGCGATGTCATGCTGATTGTTGCTGAGAGAACGAGAAAGTGCGTCTGCTATAACATTTTGTGTGCCGGGAATGTGAACAATCGTAAAATTAAATTCCTGTAAATAAAGTTTCCATCTGCTTAATCTGTCGTGAGTGAATTTAGCCGAAAGTAAGAATTGTATAGCTCTATGGTCTGTGTAAACGGTGGTGTGTCTTCCATAAAGAAAGTGCCGAAATCTCGTAAAAGCCCATACAACACATAATATTTCCAGTTCTGTAACAGAATAATTTCGCTTAGCAGGTGACAGAATGCGGCTTACAAATGCGATGTTTTTGATTACTGTAGAGCCATCTTCTTCAATTTCCTGAAAAATGTGTACGCCTAAAGCGGTGTTGGAACTGTCGGTAGCAATGGAAAAATTTCTGGTATGATCTGGGTGCGATAAAAGTGGTGCATTCAACAAAGCATGATTCAGGTTCATAAATTCAGAATGTGCTTGCTTATCCCAAGACCAAATAGTGTTTTTACCTGTTAATTGGCATAATCTAGGTGTGTCTAAAGCAGAGTGATGAATAAATTTACGAAAAAAGTTAATTAATTCCAAAAAGCTGCGTAATTGTTTCTTCGTCGTAGGAACAGTAATGTTACGTAGAGCTTGAAGTTTTTCCGGATCAGGCGCAATGCCTTCTGCTGAAATTACGTGTCCAAGAAATTTTATAGACGTTTTGCCAAAATCCCGATTTCAAATCTAATGTAGAATAAATAGCAGTACCGTGAAATTTCTGTAGAAGTTCCTCTAATGTCTGTGGTCGATCTGTTTCATTAATTATTATATCATTGATGTGGCGTGAATCAAGTACGAGGCGAAGTGAGCCATCTTTTTTCTTAACAATATGTAGCGGGTTTATGTACGGACTAATTACTGGTTCAATAATTCCTTGGTCGAGCATATCTTGCAATTCTTTTTTAACTTGTTCTCTGTGGATATATGGAATCGGATAATGCTTTGCTTTAAATGTGTCGTGCTGTTTGTCTTGGAATTCATACATAAAACCGGACGTTGTACCAGGAATGTTGTCAAAAACTGGAGCTTGCTGTAAAAGAATTTTGTATAGTTGCTTGCGTTCGTCGTCTGTATTTGCACTGCTTTGTTTAACTTTATCAGAAATCATTTGCATTACGTCGTAGTCAGCTTCGTCTGAAGTGTTATAGTTATGTACGTACGTATCCGTGAACAATGTGGAATTATAGTCTATGTTACGTGATACGGAAATGACCTCTGTGCGGTTAATTGTTTGTTCTTCCGCAGATAGTGAGTGCTGAAATTCTAAAGCCAATTGCACATTTTCATCCTTCAACATTAAATAGGAATTCTGAAAATCAACCACTGCGTCGTGTTGTACGAGAAAATTAGTACCTAAAATAACGTCTGTTGTCAATAAAGGAACAATCCAAAAATTTGAGTGAAATGTGTGACCTGCAATATAAATTGATAAATGCGTCTGTAATTTAACGTCCACTCCTTTACTCGATACTGCTCCTTTTACTTTCGTTTTGCCTAATGGTAGTGTAGGATACGTATTCTCTTTGTTACATTCGTTGAAAGTTTCTTCATTTATTACTGACATAGGAGATCCAGAATCAATTACTGCTGAAAATTTCGATGAACCAATTTTAATTTCGATGACAGGATGTGAAATGGTTTTCTGAACAACTGGTCTTTCCTGCAAAAGAGTGTCTCTGATATCGTCAAAAGTATTAACATTTTCGTGAATAACATTCTGTGTGTCTAAAGTTGTGCTTGTGTTATTGGAAGATGCGACCTGTACAGTACCTAGTCAGATTCTATCTGACGTGTTACTATTTTCAGGAGGATGTTGTGGCATTTCCACTATTCGAACTGTTCTATTACTTCTTCCAGATGTATTACGCTCTGGATGATATCTACTGTCGGGTTCATTCATGAGAATGTGTTCTTGTGGATAATTTTGCTGTTGGTAAGACTGACTGTTATTAGATGTACGCTGAAAATTGTGCTCGTTATTTTTACGTCTGTCGTAATAGTCATTTTTATACGGTGCATTACGATAGGAATTGAAATACTGTGTTTTCTTTACGTAGTTGTTCCTTTGCTGCCGTGCGTTACTATTTGTTGTATCAGGGACTATACGTGTACGCGGCGAAACATTAAAGCCTGGTTGACCTTGTCCATTCCATTGTTGGTTAGGTGTGCTAACCGGCTGACTTTCATGCTGTTGTGGTGGAAAACGTCTATTGTTACCAAAATGTGCTTCCTGTTGCTGAAAATTTGGCAATATTGATAATCAAAATTTTGTCTGTTATTAAAGTTCTGTTGGTTGTCATTCCTAAACCGTCTATTACCTTTGGTATTGAAATTACGTGGCTGATCGTAACTGCTGTAAGTTTGTTGGCCTTGGTTGTTATACGAAAAATTTTTGTTTACAAAGTAATAATCAGATTGCTGTACTTCCAAAAGCTGAAACAGATCTCTGAATGCCAAAATGTTTTCTTTTTGCTGAACCGTAAGAAGTGACACTCTTAATGACCGTGGTAATTTAGAAATGCATAATTGTATAAGTGCAGATTCACTGTACGGTTCACTTAGGTACTGGTTTTGTTGCACCATGTGCTCAAAAAATTGCGTCACACTGGGAAAATTTGAGTTCTCATAATTTGGTAAACTAATTAACTGATCTTTAATTCTGCGCTGTGTCGTCTTCGACCAATACGCTGACAGAAAAGCATTCTGAAACTCTTCTACCGAATAACATTGCCTCGCGATCGGTCTCATACGAGTTGCCGGTTCGCCTTCCAAAAAACTGCAAATAAATTCAAGTTTATGCGTAACAGGCCAAGTCGGTGGAAAAGCAAAGCTAAATTGTTGTATCCAATCTAGCAGATGAATCTGTGTTCTGTCATTTTTAAACACTTTAAATTTTCTCACTGATAGAAAATGTTTGTAATCGAAATTATCGTCTCTGTATGACGGAACAGTTTCAGGATTGTAAGAGAATCTATTTGTCTGTGTCTGTTCTGAATCTAAGTCCCGTACTCTCTGTAGATTACTCAAATTATACGCGCTGTGTGAGTCTGAAAAATGTTCGCAAAGTGGCGTCTGCTGTGATGTGTTATTAACTGAAATACTTTTCATCTCTGTTACTTCTTGCTGTAAACTTGACAGTTTTCTACGCAATGTGTTATTAGATGAATCTATCTCATTAATTGTCTGCTGTAAATTTTGAAATTCACGTGTTTGATTAAACAAAATCGGTGCAGTATCGTCTGATTTGTTGTCATTATTACTTTCAATAACATTAATACGACTGGCCAATTCATCACATTTTTCAGTCAGTATTTTTATCTGATCATCGGTTTTAGTGTCACAGGCATTAATCTGTTTTTGTAATTTATGTGTGGTTTCGTTCAATTTTTTAACGTCAGCTTTGACGACATCGGAATCCTGTGTTAGTTCTAATTGTTCGAGTCTGTCGGTCACTGTTTGAAAATCTACTGAGTGTGTATCTGTTTTTGATTTAAGGTCAGAAATCTCATCACGTAATTCAGTGTTCAACTGTTCGATGGTATTAATTTTGTCCGATACTGTAGCAATATTGTTGTCTACATATGTTTTTGCCTTCGCAAACATTTTACGTTTGTCTTCTTGTCTTTGAGCAGTGATTGTTACCATGACTTGACGTTTTACTTTATTTTGATCCTGAATAAATTTACGGAAACGCGTATCACTGTTTTGTATGTGCTGATTAAAGCGCTCGTCAATTTGAGTGTTCTGTTGTTCGAATTTCGCGTCTATCTTTGCGTCCATTGTGCGCGAAAGTTCTGCTGTCATTAATTTAAATTCGTCGCGTAATTGTGTAGCTTTTTCAGAGCATTGTTTAGCGACTCCGCTAATTTCCTCTCTAAGTGTTTCTGTTGCAGCTGTTTGCATATCCCTTAATTCTTGCGCAACAGATCTAATTTCTTCGCTACTTTTTCTTGAACAAGCCTCAATTTCCTCGCGTAACTGTTCCTTGGTATCATGACAATGTGCAGCAACGTCTCTAATTTGTTCACTAAGCTGTCTCGAATTGTTGTCTAATTTTTCATTTAACTGTCTGGAATTGTTGTCTAATTTTTCATTAAAGTATTGTTTGAGTTTTTCGTTATCTTGTTTGTTATCTTCACTCTGTTGTCTGACCTGTTCACTAAGTTGTTTAAGATCTTCATTATTATTGTCTAGTTTTTTATTAAAGTAATTTTGTCATATGATGACATTTTGGAGACCGTGGCTGTTTTTGAAGACAAATGTTGATCGTGTTAGGACAGCAACCAGCCACAAATTTACTTTGAGTTCCTTTATTCAAAGGAAACCGTTACCGGTTTCGAATCGTTGCGATTCATCATCAGACGGTTTACACGCTTTCTTTCTACATTTGGTGTGTTTTTTACAGATTAATTGTCGTGAAACGTCGGTTTCGAGTGATTGTTTCTATAACGTTCATCCAATCGATGTAAATGCATTCCCACTGCATCCTCGTTGTTGCACACGTAATAGTTCTCACTGTACACTTTATATTTGTCACTGAGTTCATTCCAATCACGCACCACATGTTTTGAGTTCATTCCAATCACGCACCACATGTTTTGGTACATACATGTATGTACCAAAACATGTGGTGCGTGATTGGAATGAACTCAGTGACAAATCTAAAGTGTACAGTGAGAACTATTACGTGTGCAACGACGAGAATGCAGTGGGAATGCATTTACATCGATTGGATGAACGTTATAGAAACAATCACTCGAAACCGACGTTTCACGACAATTAATCTGTAAAAAACACACCAAATGTAGAAAGAAAGCGTGTAAACCGTCTGATGATGAATCGCAACGATTCGAAACCGGTAACGGTTTCCTTTGAATAAAGGAACTCAAAGTAAATTTGTGGCTGGTTGCTGTCCTAACACGATCAACATTTTATTAAAGTGTAGTTTGAGATCTTCACTCTGTTGTTTGTTTGATTCAAGAATTTGTAGCAATAATGCCCTAACTGGATCCGACACAAAATTAGCATTTCTATTCTCTGTGCTGTTTAATGGTGGATCTGGAATTGTCTCGCTTTCTGTAACCATTTGGTTATTCTGAGATTCACAAAAAGGTTTATCAGTCGGATGTACACTGTCAGACACTATTTCGGAATTAAATAAATCCGTCGTACTTTCAGTACACTGTCCATTTTCATTAGAAAAATTTGTCTGTACTTTACTTGAATTTTCCAAACCGGGCGGTTGGAACGCACTGATTGTCAGTGAACGCAAGACTGTCATCATTACACTGCGCGTCACAATTACTATCGGTGAAGTTGTTTAAATCAGTAATTTCATTCATTATACCTCGGGATACACTATTCACAGTCTTTCGTGGCATTTTTATAATAGTCACAATTATTCACAAATGAAATAAGCACAATACAAAAAGCAACAAACACAAATACAACAGAGCAACGAATTGCCGATGATCTGAGGAAAGAAAGTCAGAAAATTAGTAAAAGCGTTGCACCAAATGCTAATTATACGTAAGCAAATAAGAGCAGATATCTGACTGTTTCTTAGAAGATTCCCAAAGAAATACGATCCTGGACTGGATGTCGCCAAGTGTAACCTCCCCACAAAAAATGTAAAAAGTATTCTTTTTCTAATGCTAATGGACATAGAGCTAAGTGCAACCTCCCAGCAATGGAATTTAATGACAATGACAATAAATGAAAAATAGCAATCTGAGCCATGTGTAAGCTCCCCACAAAAAAATGAAAGTCAATTCAATAAAAAATGAAGTCTCAGTCACAATGAAAACGCAAATAGACCGAAATGTCGATCTTAGGCCGTTCTTACCTCAGTAAAATTGCATCTGCTCTTATTTTTCGCCATAGCTTGGAGGAAATGCATCGCAATTATTCTTTGAATTTAAGTAAATTTTTTCTTTAAGGAAATGCATGGGAAATTTTCTTTCAATAAAATGTTTGTTTTCTTAAAAAATTGCTTTGAGAACAAAATTATTATTGGGGCGTTTCTTGAACAAATTTATTACAGTTAAGATACATTACATTCTCAGATGTGCGCAATGCTGCTTCATTACCTTATTTAAAATATATACCTCGTCCTGAATCTTGACCAGAGACCCATGTCGACGCCCCCCGACTCCTCACACACGCAACTGCAACTACCGACAGTCTACATGCAACTGCACTCTCGCGCGGTCAAGCGCAGACTAGCAACGATAAATAACTCTCTGGTCAGAGATTCTGTCATGCCTCGCCATCGCTGTACGAAATACATACGCGTTTCACAAGAGAAAGTCTTTCGCTTCTATAGGCAGGTGTGCAAAGCATAGAGTAGTGTATATGATCAATGCCAGGGCAACTGTCGCTCGATACGTTAATAGCTTCGTTGAGTTCTTCTTTAGAGAAAGGACGAAGGAGAACATGATAGCGGTCTTCTTCAGCAGGGAACCTATGGTTTAAAAATGGCACCGTGGGAGGAGCGATTGTATCTATGAATTCCTCTAACCAGGCCGTGGTATCAGGAGGGGAGGAAGACAGTCTTCTTGTTCTAAAAGCTTTTATTTTATGCCAGATGCTTGCCATACTGGTTTCATTATTTAGGGACAGGCAAAATTGTTTCCAACTGTCCTTCTTGGTTTTCTTCAGGAATTTGTTAACTCGCGCATTTTTTTGTACAGCCAAGACGTTGTCCAATGAAGGATTCTGACGATAGGTTTTCAAGACGAGTCGTCGCTTCGCAACTTCCCGAGAGCATTCAGAATTCCACCAAGGAGGAGAACGGTGCTTCATTACTGTAAACTCTTTTTTTCTTAGGGATGCTGTTGCCAGCTGCGACGTTCATAGCATTGAGTAAAACTGGGTATGCGTCTTCGTCCCGTAAGTCACGTCTCGTATTTGCGAGTGCCCTCCGAACCGTTTCCTTATAAGAGGCCCAATTGGCTTCCTTGATTTTCCACGTACTATTAGAGTAACAGATGTGCGTAGTATCGATGTTGATGCTAGTGTGAAACTCTATTGGGAGATGATCGGATCCCATTGAATCTATTTTAACGCACCAATTAGATATTTCAGTAAAGCAGGGGGTGCAAAGAGTTACATCAACTGCGGAGGGTCTACGGAGAGGTGAAGTTATCACAGTAGGAGAGCCATCGTTGAGTATCACTAGGTTATTATCTCCGATAACGCTTATCAAGGTCCTGCCGTTCCTGTCTGTCACGTCTCCTCCCCACGCTACATGGTGGGCATTCACGTCTCCTGCTACGATAAAAGGAGGACGAAGCTGACTTATTAATTGTCTCCAGCCATCTTCCACGATACTGTGGTGGGGAGCGTTATACAGCGAGGCAACTGTAAAGGTTTTGTGGGCAGTTCGTATTTCCACAGCAACTAATTCAAGGTTGGTGACAGGTACGTGTAACGGGTGTGGTCGATGCGGCAGCGGAGTTTTTACCAGTATAGCTGCGCCGCCCCACCCATCGAGATCGTCTTCCCTTACTATAGAATAATTTTGAAAGAGAACAGTTCGTTCGAATTTGAACGATATCAGGCTGACTGACGAACAGTTCTCGTTGCAAGCTTTCTCTATTAGAATTGGCCGATCTCGCATTCCACTGCAATACTTTTAAAGCCGCCATAATTTAGGGAGAGAGAGATTGAAATATGCCAGTAACGAGGTGCCGGATATCAGAATTGTTCATAGCACTATTTTGTCTCATATTTTGCATAACAATACCAATCACATTTATTATCTTATCTACACTCCTGGAAATGGAAAAAAGAACACATTGACACCGGTGTGTCAGACCCACCATACTTGCTCCGGACACTGCGAGAGGGCTGTACAAGCAATGATCACACGCACGGCACAGCGGACACACCAGGAACCGCGGTGTTGGCCGTCGAATGGCGCTAGCTGCGCAGCATTTGTGCACCGCCGCCGTCAGTGTCAGCCAGTTTGCCGTGGCGTACGGAGCTCCATCGCAGTCTTTAACACTGGTAGCATGCCGCGACAGCGTGGACGTGAACCGTATGTGCAGTTGACAGACTTTGAGCGAGGGCGTATAGTGGGCATGCGGGAGGCCGGCTGGACGTACCGCCGAATTGCTCAACACGTGGGGCGTGAGGTCTCCACAGTACATCGATGTTGTCGCCAGTGGTCGGCGGAAGGTGCACGTGCCCGTCGACCTGGGACCGGACCGCAGCGACGCACGGATGCACGCCAAGACCGTAGGATCCTACGCAGTGCCGTAGGGGACCGCACCGCCACTTCCCAGCAAATTAGGGACACTGTTGCTCCTGGGGTATCGGCGAGGACCATTCGCAACCGTCTCCATGAAGCTGGGCTACGGTCCCGCACACCGTTAGGCCGTCTTCCGCTCACGCCCCAACATCGTGCAGCCCGCCTCCAGTAGTGTCGCGACAGGCGTGAATGGAGGGACGAATGGAGACGTGTCGTCTTCAGCGATGAGAATCGCTTCTGCCTTGGTGCCAATGATGGTCGTATGCGTGTTTGGCGCCGTGCAGGTGAGCGCCACAATCAGGACTGCATACCACCGAGGCACACGGGGCCAACACCCGGCATCATGGTGTGGGGAGCGATCTCCTACACTGGCCGTACACCACTGGTGATCGTCGAGGGGACACTGAATAGTGCACGGTACATCCAAACCGTCATCGAACCCATCGTTCTACCATTCCTAGACCGGCAAGGGAACTTGCTGCTCCGACAGGACAATGCACGTCCGCATGTATCCCGTGTCACCCAACGTGCTCTAGAAAGTGTAAGTCAACTACCCTGGCCAGCAAGATCTCCGGATCTGTCCCCGATTGAGCATGTTTGGGACTGGATGAAGCGTCGTCTCACGCGGTCTGCACGTCCAGCACGAACGCTGGTCCAACTGAGGCGCCAGGTGGAAATGGCATGGCAAGCCGTTCCACAGAACTACATCCAGCATCTCTATGATCGTCTCCATGGGAGAATAGCAGCCTGCATTGCTGCCAAAGGTGGATATACACTGTACTAGTGCCGACATTGTGCATGCTCTGTTGCCTGTGTCTATGTGCCTGTGGTTCTGTCAGTGTGATCATGTGATGTATCTGACCCCAGGAATGTGTCAATAAAGTTTCCCCTTCCTGGGACAATGAATTCACGGTGTTCTTATTTCAATTTCCAGGAGTGTATAAGTTCAGCATGACCTTGAGGCTGTCGATTCGGCGCTTGCGGGGTTGTTAATCAGTGAGCAGCAGGTAACTAGGAAATTAGCCTTGTTTTTCGTGCTGAAGAGATGTTAAGTATAGAATTCTTCACTTCTGGCAAGGAAATATGCAATAATTTCCCTAGTGCCATAGGGTGCAAGCGGCCTAAGTTTTTGTCCAAACATTCCATATAAACTACGAATGGTCCCCTATTTGTACGTTTGTAAAAGTTGAGAGACCTCGGAGTAGGCGCAGGTCCCACGGCAGGGGTGTTAGTTGCAGCATGTTGGTTAGGAGTGAGCCCAGAAGCAGTTGCTATAGGGGGGGGGTCAGCTACGTTTGAAACGTCAGTTACAGGTAAGAGTTGATTAGCGTCTGCTATGAAGTTTTTGTAATTTCTTAAATTCAGACTGACCTCACTTTGTCGCTTGTTTCTCGTAGCGGAGAAGCTGGAGGAATTCTGTTCCAATAAATCCATATGCTCTTCTGCCGGCTGTATTCCAGATTCTCCCCGAACAACTGCTAACGAGTGGCTGATCAGAGCCATCATGTTGTCCAATGTAGTTCCTGGAGGAGCTGCTAAGGGTGCTGCATCTGGATGTAGCCGCTGGGCAGGTGGTTGTTGTTGAGGTTGTCTCATAGGGGCGTCGAAGTCACCACCCCCTTCTCCACACACCCCACCATACATGGCGGGGCTTGCCGTCACCGATAGTAATCTCAGGTGTTAATGTGCCTAACAGAAAACCGTACCAAACGAAAGCTGTTACGCGCGTGCACTAGTAGGTAAACACAAGCGTCAAACGGAAGAGCGACCGCGTAGCATGTCTTAAGGCCGGTTCCCACTAGGGCTGCCGCGCGTCAAAACCGCGCGTCACCGGCGTGGTTGCCATGGAAATGGCGTCAGCGGCAAGGCGCGGCGGGCTCTGCGTCGCGGTTTGACCATGTAGAACCGCTTCCGCTGCCGCGTGCCGCACTCCAGGTGCGCGCCGCCAATCACAGAACGCGCTGAGCGTGACGTCAGGTACGGACCCCCGGGCCACACGAACTTTCGCCGAGCCGCTGGCGCGGCCGCGGCGGCAGCTATGAAATACTTATCATCCGATTCCAAGGAAACTATTCGGTAGAAAAATTTGATTCTTGGGCATGTTACAGCCTGATATCTTCTCTCGATAAAGGACCGAATTTCTTTTCGTTATTCGTCGTGGTTACTTGCTGTATCGCATTTACGTAAACCTTTACACGAAATCTGAATGAGTGTGCAGAGGTAAAAACGCATTGCGTGGACTTTGCGTACAGTTCATTTTAGGTAATACATTATTGCGTATGAAATTTAGTCAACATATCGAAATTGTTTTTAAAGCTGAGAGCAGAACGATAGCTATCACCGTTCTTGAGATATTGAATGATATGTCGGCGGACGGGCTGTGCGGTGACCGCGCGGGTCACTCGCGACGCGACCGATACTTCGTCCTGCTCGTCGTAAACCATGTGGTTGTATCAACTGCAAATTTCGTAAACGGTTCAAGAAATCGAAACGTGTTTTTTTGCAAACGATAACTTGTAAAAACTCATGTATTTCGTCGCATGATAAATATCCAAAATCTGTTTAACTACCAAGATATGAAAGAAACTACAGTTTTTTCGGAAGGGATACATGAATTTTTTTAAACAGCATTTAATAGCATGTGTAATGAGAAGTTAAACCGAGACTAATTTGCTGGTATGTCATAAGATGTAATTTGCTAATTATCTACAGCTATTGATTATTTCCTTTGGAAGTAACAAACGTTTTTTTCTTTATCCAGTGTACTTTATTGGTTCAAGACGCGTTTCGCCTTTTACTTTAAGGCACCTTCGGTGGAATCTAGAATGATTCAGTTTTGTTTTGATATGTGATACTTGCAGATTATAAAACAGTTCACATCTTTTTGTGCGTGAATGACTGATTACTTACAGTGAATCGAGTTTTTGGCGGACATCTGCGTTTCCCCTCACCTGGTCACATGCTGGACGTTGAACTAAAACTTAGATTATGGAACATAAGCACATTTTCATGTTCGCTCTTTTTTCTTCTGTCACTAGCTGTAGACATTTTACCGAAAACACTGATTTGAAGTCGTAACTACAGTGTGTTCACCTCATGTCCCTTCCTGTTTGGTTTGTTTGTGTGCATGTTGCCAATCTAAAGAATTATATGCTGAAAACTAATGTTTGTTTATTTCTGTCCTCCTTATATCTTTATGTGTGTGTGGCTAGCCAGTGATAGTTACAGAAAGTTGAAAGAGAATGCAGTAGTTGTCAGACAGTGGTTGAAAGATTTGGTGTTCAGCTGATTTCAGTTCTGGTTTAAATGTTTCGTGGAGAAGTGCATGAAATAGTAAATTCACTGCTTACATTAATCGATAAAATAGCAGAATAGCATTTCAACAGATGATTATTATCAGAATACTATCACCCAACCCCTGTGTCCTCACTCTTTGACGCCTCATAATATGTCCTGTCAGCTTACCCCTTTTGTAGTCAAAGTTGTGCCGTAATTTCCTCTTCCTCTTCCTGCTCTAATTTCGTTCCTCTTCTTTAGTTACACGATCCTCATATCTAATCTTCAGCATTCTTATTGATCACCACGTTTTGAAAGCGTCCATTGTCTTCTTGACAGAACTGTTCATAGCCCACGTTTCACTTACATACAAGGCTGCACTCCACACAAATACCTTTGTAAAATTGTACCCAATCATTAGAATTTATATTCGATGTGAACGAAGTTTCTTTTTCAGAACGCTTTTGTTGCTATTCACAGTCTTCATTTTATATCCTCTGTACTTCTGCCTTCTCAATTACTGTTTTCCTTGCAAGTCATTAAAGTCTTAGAAATGCAGTTTGGTTTCTGTACAAGTTGTAGATAATCTTGTGGCCCTATGTTTTAGAGCTTCAAAGAATGTTTTAATTAAGATTGTCAAAATCTTTTTCTAAACATGCAAATGCTATAAACACAGTTTCGCAGTTCTTCAGTGTGTCTAAGTTGTAGGATCAGTATTGCCTTGCGTGTTCAGACATCTCACAGGAATCTAACATTGTGCTTATGTTAGTTTGTACAACCCCTCCCCCTCTCCTCTCTACATATTCCTTCCACTTTCTAGCCTTCTCTCATTTGCTTAGTTCTGGCTTGCCAAATGAGTCCTTGGCAGTTGCTTCTCCTTTGAGCAAAGTTTTCTTTGTTCTTTCTCATTTTTCATTCCCCTATGTTTTCCAAGAGCAAACTGGCATTGCAATTTTGGACTTTCTGTTAACGTCGTATTTAGACATTTCTATTTCCGATGGCGTACTTTATTTGCTACTTTTTTATATTTTCCCTTGTGTTAAATTTAATATATCACGTTTTATCGAACGATTTCTACTGTACCTTCTTCCCGTTCACGTACTCTGCTGCATTCACCACTTCTTCTCTCAAAGATATCCATTCGTATTCTAGCGGATTCCTTCCTCTGTTTCTGTCAGTAGTTGCATTACGGTAACTTTAAGATTATCGAAAAACTGTGGGTCTTGACTTATTCAAGTTCCATTTCCTTAATTTGCTACCGTTTACTGTCGCTTTAGTTGTAAACTGCAGCTCGTAACCAATAAATTATTGTAGGTTAGCGTCTGCACTGGGAAATGTCTTATAATTTAAAATCTGGTTTCGAAAACTTTGTTCCAAAAATATACTATTCTTTCATGATTCTTAAGCAAGGTGCTGTCGATGATTACATTATGCTCTGTGCGAAATTCTATCAGGTGGCTTCCACTTTCATCCCTTCCCTCAAGCCTTTGTGATCTTACTGTTTTCCTGTACATGCTACCGTATCGCATTTTAAATTTTTGTCTCGCTTAACCATCTGAATAATCTCTTTTGTCGTACATTGTTTCAATGTGTTAGGAGATAGTGAACAATGAACGGTAGTCATGAAATCTGTTTATGGTGAAATGAGAAAACATGAATAATGAAATATGTGAAAGAGTACAATGTTCAGAAAATGATAAATTGGTATGTCTTCACCAACTTCGTCTTTCCTCCATGTAGGTGTAAGATATAGTTATTCAAACACACCGGTTGTTTCGGTGGGTCCCAGCCTGTACCTCAGCGGCTGTCCGTCATTGGCTACCGCTGGCGTCTGCCGCTTCCAGGTGGGAACGCCAATTCTGCGAGCCGCCGCGTCAACGCGGAAAACGCGTGCCGCTGCCGCACGACGCGCTGCCGCGCTCTAGTGGGAACCGGCCTTAAGGCCGGTTCCCACTAGAGCGCGGCAGCGCGTTGTGTGGCAACGGCAGCGGCAAGCGTTTTCCGCTTTGACGCGGCGGCTCGCGGAATTGGCGTTCCCATCTGGAAGCGGCAGGCGCTAGCGGTAGCCAATGACGGACAGCTACTGAGGTACGGGTCAGGACCCACTGAAACTCCCGGTGCGTTTGAAAAACTATATCTTACACCTACATGGAGGAAAGACGAAGTTGGATGAAGACATACCAATTTTTCATTTTCTGTACAATGTACTCTTTCACATATTCCATTATGCATGTTTTCTCATTTCACCATAAACAGATTTCATGACTACCATTCATCATTCTTCACTATCTAGCACATTGCTTAAGAATCATGAAAGAATAATACATATTTGGAACAAAGTTTTCGAAATCAGATTTTAAATTATAAGACATTTCCCGGTGCAGACGCAAACCTACAATACTTTATTAGTTACGAGCTGCAGTTTACAACTAAAGAGACAGTAAACGGTAGCAAATTAAGGAGATGGAACTTGAATAAGTCAAGACCCACAGTTTTTCGATAATCTTAAAGTTAGCGTAATGCAACGACTGACTGAAACAGAGGAAGGAATCCGCTAGAATACGAATGGATATCTTTGAGAGAAGAAGTGGTGAATGCAGCAGAGTATGAGAATGGGAAGAAGGTACAGTAGAAATCGTTAGATAAAACGTGAAATATTAAATCTGACAAGAGGGGAAAATATAAAAATGCAGCAAATAAAGTAGGCCATTGGAAATAGAAATGTCTAAACATGACGTTGACAGGAAGTCCAAAATTGCAATGTGATTTTGCACTTGGAAAACATAAGGGAATGAAAATGAGAAAGAACAAAGAAATCTTTGCTCAAAGGAGAAGCAACTGTCAAGAACTCATTTGGCAAGCCAGAACTAAGCAAATAAGAGAAGGCTAGATAGTGGAAGGAATATGTAGACAGGAGAGGGGGAGGGGTTGTACAAACCAACATAAGTACAATGTTAGATTCCTGTGAGATATCTGAACACGCAAGGCAATACTGATCCTACCACTTAACTAAGTAGACACACTGAAGAACAGCGAAACTGTGTTTATAGCATTTGCATGTTTAGAGAAAGGTTTTGACAATCTTAATTAAAACATTCTTTGAAGCTCTGGAGATGTCATCGATAAAACACAGGGACACAAGATTATCTACAACTTCTACAGAAACCAAACTGCATTTCTAAGACTTCAATGACTTGAAAGGGAAGCAGTAATTGAGAAGGCAGAAGTAGAGAGGATATAAAATGAAGACTGTGAATAGCAAGAAAAGCGTTCTGAAAAAGAAAATTTGTTCACATGGAATATAAATTGTAATGATTGGGTACTATTTTACGAAGGTATTTGTGTGGAGTGCAGCCTTGTAAGTGAAACGTGGGCGATGAACAGTTCTGTCGAGAAGACAATGAACGCTTTCAAAACGTGGTGATCAATAAGAATGCTGAATACTAGATATGAGGATCCTGTAACTAAAGAAGAGGTACGGAATTAAATAGAGTAGGAAGAGGAAATTACGGCACAACTTTGACTACAAGAGGGGTGAGTTGACAGGACATATTATGAGGCGTCAAAGAGCGAGGACAAAGGGGTTGGGTGATAGTATTCTGATAATAATCATTTGTTCAAATACTATTCTACTATTTTATCTGTTAATGTAAGCAGTGAATTTAGTCGTCCATGCACTCCTCCACAAAACATTTAAACCAAAACTGAAATCAGCTCAACACCAAACCTTTCAACCACTGTCTGACAACTACTGCATTCACTTTCAACTTTCTATAACTATCACTGGCTAGCCCCACACATATACAGATATAAGGAGAACAGAAATAAAAAACAACTTCAGCATATAATTCTTTAGGTTGGCAACATGTACATAAACAAACCAAACAGGAAGGGGCATGAGGTGAACACACTGTAGTTACGACTTCAAATCAGTGTTTTCGGTAAAATGTCTGCAGCTAGTGACAGAAGAAAAAAGAGCGAACATGAAAATGTGCTTATGTTCCATAATCTAAGTTTTAGTTCAACCTCCAGCATGTGACCAGGTGAGGGGAAACGTATATGTCCGCCAAAAACTCGATTCACTGTAAGTAATCAGTTATGCATTTAAAACAAAACTGAATCATTCTAGATTCCACCGAAAATGCCTTAAAGTAAAAGGCGAAATGCGTCTTGAACCAATAAAGTACACTCGATAAAGAAAGAAAAAAACGTTTGTTACTTACCAAAGGAAATAATCAATAGCTGTAGATACTTAGCAAATTACATCTTATGACATACCAGCAAATTAGTTTCTGTTTAACTTCTCATTCGACACGCTATTAAATGCTGTTTAAAAAAAATCATCTATCCCTTCTGAAAAACTGTAGTTTCTTTCACATCTCGGTAGATAAACAGATTTTGGTTATTTATCATGCGACAAAATACATGACTTTTTACAAGTTATCGTTTGCAAAAAAACGCTTTTAGATTTCTTGAACCGTTTACGAAATTTGCAGTTGATACAACCACATGGTTTACAACGAGCAGGACGAAGTATCGGTCGCGTCGCGAGTGACCCGCGCGGTCACCGCACAGCCCGTCCGCCGACATATCATTCAATATCTCGAGAACGGTGATAGCTATCGTTCTGCTCTCAGCTTTAAAAGCAATTTCGATATGTTGACTAAATTTCATACGCAATAATGTATTACCTAAAATGAACTGTACGCAAAGTCCACGCAATGCGTTTTTACCTCTGCACACTCACTAAAATTTCGTGTAAAGGTTTACGTAAATGCGATACAGCAAGTAACCACGACGAATATCGAAAAGAAATTCGGTCCTTTATCGAGAGAAGATATCAGGCTGTAACATGCCCAAGAATCAAATTTTTCTACCGAATAGTTTCCTTGGAATCGGATGATAAGTATTTCATAGCTGCCGCCGCGTCCGCCCCAGCGGTTCGGCGAAAGTTCTTGTGGCCCGGGGTTGCGTACCTGACGTCACGCTCAGCGCGTTCTGTGATTGGCGGCGCGCATCTGGGGCGCGTCACGCGGCAGCGGAAGCGGTTCGACATGGTCAAACCGCGACGCAGAGCCCGCCGCGCCGTGCCGCTGACGCCGTCTCCATGGCAACCACGCCGCTGACGCGCGGTTTTGACGCGCGGCAGCCCTAGTGGGAACCGGCCTTTAACACTTCCGCGTCTGCAAGCGAACTCGCTCTAGCTGTTGCGGAAGGACGTGCTTTACGTCAAACGTCTGCCATTTCGACCGAAAACTGCGATTGTATATGTTGGCAGAAAAGACGAATGCGTCTTCTCGCGTGCAGCTAAAGTAAAGCGACTCCAACGGTCATACCACGTTGAATACACCGGTCCTCGTCCGATGACCGAAGTTAAGGCCGGTTCCCACTAGAGCGCGGCAGCGCGGCGTGCGGCAACGGCAGCGGCACGCGTTTTCCGCGTTGACGCTGCGGCTCGCGGAATTGGCGTTCCCACCTGGAAGCGGCAGACGCTAGCGGTAGCCAATGACGGACAGCCACTGAGGTACGGGCTGGGACCCACCGAAACGACCGTTGTGTTTGAATAACGATATCTTACACCTACATGAAGGAAAGACGAAGTTGGGTGAAGACATACCAATTTTTCATTTTCTGTACAATGTACTCTTTCACATATTTCATTATTCATGTTTTCTCATTTCAACATAAACAGATGTCATGACTACCTTTCATGATTGTTCACTATCCCCTAACACACTGAAACAATGTACAATAAAAGAGATTATTCAGATAGTTAAGCAAGACAAAATTTTAAAATGTGATACGGTAGCAGGTACACGAAAACAGTAAGAACACAAACGCTAGGTGGAAGGGATGAAAGTGGAAGCCACCTGATAGAATTTTCCACAGAGCATAATATAATCATCGCCAGCACCTTGCTTAAGAATCACGAAAGAATAATATAAATTTGGAACAGAGTTTTCGAAACCAGATTTTAAATTGTAAGGTATTTCCTGGTGCAGACGCAAACCTGACTCAAGACTGTCAATAGCAAAAAAAGCGTTCTGAAAAAGAAAATTTGTTCACATCAAATATAAATTCTAATGGTTGGATACTATTTTACAAAGGTATTTGTGTGGAGTGCAGCCTTGTATGTAAGTGAAATGTGGACGATAAACAGTTCTGTCAAGAAGACAATGGACGCTTTCAAAACGTGGTGATCAATAAGAATGCTGAAGATTAGATACGAGGATCGTGTGACTAAAGAAGAACTACGGAATTAAATAGAGGAGGAAGAGGAAATTACGGCACAACCTTGACAACAATAGGGGTTAGTTGACAGGATGTATTATGGGGTGTCAAAGAGTGAGGACAAAGGGGTTGGGTGATAGTATTCTGATAATAATCATCTGTTGAAATGCTATTGTACTATTTTATCTACTACTGTAAGCTGTGAATTTAATCTTCCATGCACTCCTCCACAAAACATTTAAACCAAAACTGAAATCAGCTGAACACCAAATCTTTCAACCACTGTCTGACAACTACTGCATTCTCTTTCAACTTTCTATAATTATCACTGGCTAGCCACACACACATAAAGATATAAGGAGGACAGAAATAAACAAACATTAGTTTTCAGCATATAATTCTGCAGATTGGCAACATGTACATAAACAAACCAGACAGGAAGGGACATGAGGTGAACACACTGTAGTTACGACTTCAAATCAGAGTTTTCAGTAAAACACCAACAGCTAGTGACAGAAGAAAAAAGAGCGAACATGAAAATGTTCTTATGTTCCATAATCTAAGTTTTAGTTCAACCTCCAGCATGTGACCAGGTGAGGCGAAACGTATATGTCCGCCAAAAACTCGATTCACTGTAAGTAATCAGTCATTCACGTAAAAAAAGATGTGAACTGTTTTATAATCTGCAAGTATCACATATCAAAACAAAACAGATTCATTCTAGATTCCACCGAAGATACCTTAAAGTAAAAGGCGAAACTTCTCATTCCACATGCTATTAAATGCTGTTTAAAACAATTCATGTATCCCTTCTGAAAAACCGTAGTTACTTTCATATCTCGGTAGATAAACAGATTTAGGATATTTATCATGCGACAAAATACATGACTTTTCACAAGTTATCGTTTGCAAAAAAAAAAAAAAACACGTTTCGATTTCTTGAACCGTTTACGAAATTTGCGGTTGATACAACCACACGGTTTACGACGAGCAGGACGAAGTACCGGTCGCGCCGCGAGCAACCCGCGCGCGGTCACGGCACAGCCCGTCCTCCGACATATCATTCAATATCTCGAGAATGGTGATAGCTATCGATCTGATCTCACCTTTAAAAACAATTACGATATGTTGACTAAATTTCATACGCAATAATGTATTACCTAAAATGAATTGTACGCAAAGTCCACGCAATGCGTTTTTACCTCTGCACACTCATTCAAATTTCGTGTAAAGGTTTACGTAAATGCGATACAGCAAGTAACCACGACGAATAACGAAAAGAAATTCGATCCTTTATCGAGAGAAGATATCAGGCTGTAACATGCCCAAGAATCAAATTTTTCTACCGAATAGTTTCCTTGGAATCGGATGATAAGTATTTCATAGCTGCCGCAGCGGCCGCGCCAGCGGTTCGGCGAAAGTTCTTGTGGCCCGGGGTTCCGTACCTGACGTCACGCTCAGCGCGTTCTGTGATTGGCGGTGCGCACCTGGAGCGCGCCACGCGGCAGCGGAAGCGGTTCGACATGGGCAAACCGCGACGCAGAGCCCGCCGCGCCTTGCCGCTGACGCCATTTCCATGGCAACCACGCCGGTGACGCGCGGTTTTGACGCGCGGCAGCCCTAGTGGGAACCGGCCTTTAAGCGACATGGGGCCCCGTCAGTGGCTGGCTGGCTGCCCGCCTGGGAGGCCGCGCGCCGCTGCACGCTGTGAGTGGCAGGTAGCCGGGGGTGATCGGCCGCCGAACCGCCGCCGCCCGACGTCCGACCCCCACCGCGCCAGCCTTCGCTACTTCGCCGCCGGCGATTGCCGTGTATTTCAACGGTCGGTGAGTGAAGAACGATCCACGAAAATGTCAGCGTCTTACCGCCATAGTTCAGTGTGGTGTCGACAGCAGTTTTGAGAGGCTTTCATTCGTCGACATCGAAGGAAATTGAAGGCCTCCAGTTAGACTTTACAGTGCACAGACTGTTTGTCAAAATTAAGAACAAGTCAGGTGTGAGAAACTAGGAAGTGTGAACAGAGAAATACGCCAGTTCACACACAGGGATGGTGGTGTGAGTCACGTAAAAATCTCGTGTGCTGGCCACGGCATCCGCAGCGTAAAAGTTTACGATCTCCATTCGAAGTAGCCTCTCAGGATGCCTCAAATTATATGGCGAAGTACTGTCCGTTGTCGCGTCCCAAGTGTGGGTATTGCGAGGGATTGTGCGCTTTTTGCCCGCGCTGTCCCGCGCTGCTCCGCGCTATCCCGCGCTGCTGCGATGCGCCGGCCGCCGCTCTGCTGGGCTGTGCCGACCCCGTCGCTCTCCTCGGCTGCCGCTGCTACAGCTGCTGCCGCTTCTGCTGCTGCTCGGCCCGGACCCTCGGACTCGAACGCTGGCTGCTCAGGCACCTCTGTGCCTCGTCGCTCTGCGTCGCGCTGCCGCTGTCCTGCGTCGCCCTGCACCCGCGAGGACTACCTTTCTGGACTCTGACGTACTGGTGCTACTAATGCTGAAAGTTGCGAGTCGCCACAACTTCCTGCCAATTGCCACAGTCACTGTAGCAAAATCTAATGTCTCCTGGAGGTAGGAGCCTATGCGCCTTTGTGATAACCCCACACCTGGCACCAAAAATTTTTTATTTATGTCGCGTCCCAAGCGTGGGTATTGCGAGGGATTGAGCGACACGGTTCGTGGATGGGATTTTAGCCGGTTGACCGTAGTGAGAGGGAGACTTTTTGATCTGGCTAAGATGTAGAAATCCCTGGTTTTCACAAGGCTAGGAAGGTGGTAGAAATTAAGGTCTTGATAACTTTAACAAATTGCAGTTTATTCTAACTGAATACAGCTCACCCTAACTGCGCGGTGATTGCATTCACAGGAAGGCCAAGTCTAACACAGAGGCGGTGACTGACTCCACCGTTCCGACTGCCTACTAGAAGTTCTGCAATGTTTCTTAGCACCCTACCTTAGAGTCCCGCGGCTACGCCCTGACGCGCTCCAGCGACTATCTCCGGCTGCCTGCCTACAGCCCGTCCCTCAGCCCATGTCGGCTGCTGCTATCACGCTCTAAACTCTTCACCCTCACCAGACAAGACCCGACACGACAAGCCTTCAGAGCGGCGTGCTCTCGGGTTTTGTTAGCGTTTCCCCTTCGACCCCGCCAGCGCTTGGCCTGACGTAGCGTCGAGGGCAACGTGTCCTTATTTGGTATCGTTAAAACATTGTTGTTGCTATTGTTCTTCAGAGGCTGAGTGGAGGGGCAGAGGCGCCTCTCCCTATATGGTCACGCACTGCGTCCTGAGCCCATCATTGGCTCCTCATGACGTAGTGCGGTCCCCACCAAGGGCCCTCTTTCTTTCTCTCTCCACTCCCAGACCTCTCTCTCTAGCCAGGAATGCTTACTGTTGATACTTCTTAATTGATTGCTTATCATGAGTCCCTACACAGACCTTCGTTTGTATCTGCTGGCTGTTTGCTTTCTTATCAAGCGCTGCTGCCCAGCAGTTTGACTGCCGCCTCGGCTGACCCCTCGGCCACGCCTGGCGTCCAGCGCTACAACTTTAACTTCTTCCTACGTACTATCCTCAAGGTACTGCAATTAGACTTGGCTTGTTCCTGTGGTTACAACACCGTGATTAGAGACTTCTGGGTAGGGGGACAACGATACAAAGTAGATTCGGGGTGAAAACTGTGCGCTCGGTACTGAGAAAGCACATACCGTCTTTCTTGGTCGTCGGCGGCCACAAGGGAGTAATTCAATACAGTGGCCAGCCGCCCACGAGCTCTATACGCAACTACAAAACTGTCCTAAAAACAGACGGCCGGCCCAATTGCTGCGCGAGAACAGTACGAATCATGCCGCAGCTGTGACGGGTAGTCTGGAGGCGAACGAGGAGCCGGCCGTGGCAGCCGCAGCGGCAGCAGACCACGCCGGCGAACCCGGCCGCCGCCGCGCTGTCACCCCCCCCCCCCTCCCCATCACCCCTGCTATAGCTCAGCCAGCGAGTCTGAGAACGAGCAGACACAGGGAGGTGAGCCGGCCGCCCGAGGGGAGGGAGTGAACCCCCCAGCGCCGGCGGCTGAGCCGAGTGCGGGCACGCCCACTTCGTACGCCTACATACGTACACACATACATTAATCCTTGTTCCACAGGTCACGAATACGACATTTCGTAATGATGTGGAACGTGTCACTTTAACATATGTTTTTTTTTCACACTTTTTTTTTTTTTTTTTTTTTTTTTGTACAGTTACTACTTCATATCTGAGAATTAATCTATTGAATAGGAGGAGTTGTCATTCAGAAATTCTTTTAATTTGCTTTTAAATGTTCGTTGGCTATCTGTCGGACTTTTGATACTATTTGGCAAATGACCAATGATTTTTGTGGCAGAGTAATTCACCACTTTCTGCGATAAAGTGAGATTTAATCCAGAATAGTGAAGATCACTCTTTCTTCTAGTGTTGTAGCTATGCACTTCGCTATTATTTTTGAAATGGGATGGGCTATTAATGACAAATTTCGTAAGTGAATATATGCATTGTGAAGGTACTGTGAACACCCCGAGTTCCTTAAATAAACGTCTGCAAGATGATATCGGGTAGGCTGCAGCTGTTATTCTGATTACACGCTTTTGTGCAATGAATACTGTCTCTCTTAATGATGAATTTCCCCAAAATATGATGCCATATGAAAGCACTGAATGAAAATAGGCATAGTAGTCTAATTTACTGATATGTTTATCACCAAAATTTGCAATAACCCTAATGGCATAAGTAGCTGAACCTAATCATTTCATATGTTTCTTCCATCAATATGTTTCTTCCAATTCAGTTTCTCATCAATACACACAGCCAGAAATTTTGAGTATTCTGCGTTTGCAACAGATTTCTGTTCATAGTCTATATTTATCAATAGTGTTATGCCATTTACTGTACAGAATTGTATAAACCATGTTTTCTCAAAATTTAGTTAGAGTCCATTTGCAGGGAACCACTTAATAATTTTCAGAAAGACATTATTTGCAATTTCCTCAGCTGGTTCTTGCATGTTGGGTGTGATTGTTGTACTTGTATCATCAGCAAAAAGAACTAGCTTTGCATCTTCATGAATGTAGAGAGGCAAGTCGTTAAAGAACAATAAGGGACCCAAGACTGTACCCTGTGAGACACCATTCTTGATACCTCCCCAGTTAGAGGACTCTGCTGGTTTTTGCAGACTATCTGTACTCTTAATTTCAACCTTCTGCATTTTCCCGGTTAAGTATGTATAAACAATTTTTGCACTGTCCCACTCATACCACAATACTTAAGCTTATCTAGAAGAATTTCATGATTCACACAATCGAAAGCCTTTGAGAGATTACAAAATATCCCAATGGGTGATGTTCGGTTATTCGATGCATTTAATATTTGATCAGTGAAAGCATACATAGCATTTTCTGTAGAAAAGCCTTTCTGAAAACCAAACTTACACTTTGTTAGTACTTCATTTTTACAAATATGTGATGCTACTCTTGAATACATTAATTTATCAACAATTTTGGATAAAGCTGTCAGAAGTGAGATCTGGCGGTAGTTGTTAGCATCAGATCTATCTCCTATTTTAGGCAATGGTTTAACAATAGCGATTTCAGTCTATCTGGAAAAAAGCCCTGTTTCAGTGAGCTACTACATATGTGGCTGAGAATCATACTTATTTGTTGGGAACAAGCTTTTAGTACTCTGTTGGAAATGCCATCAATTCCATGTGAGATTTTACTTTCTAGTGAATCTGTTATTTTCCTAAATTCAGCAGGAGAGGTGGGTTGAATTTCAGTTTTATCATAATGCATAGGTACTACCTCTCCCATATACTGCCTTGTATTTTCTATTGAATAGCTGGACCCTATTTTCTCTACAACACTTAAAAATGATTATTAAAAGTGTTTTCTATTTCTAACTTCTTGTTAACAAACTTTTCATTGTATTTGATATAAATACAGTCTTCCTGTGCTCACAGTTGCCCTGTTTCCCTTTTAACAATATTTCAAATTGTTTTAATTTTGTTATCAGTTATGCCAATCTCAGACATCATGCACATACTGAAACGTCCCCTTAGAAAAATTATTGAAGTACTGTGCTGTTAAATCTCTTATATTATTTGATTTTCAAAAAGCTGAGTAAAACTGAACGTACTCAGACATTTCGCTCTTTACCTATTCCGATCAACACTAAACTGACACACAATATCTCTTTAGCGCAACGCAATCTGACTTTCAATAATCCCTACAAAAGAATGGCCCTGACTAACATTAACCTATACCTTTCACAAATCACTTACCTCACAAAAATCTTCGTTACTCAAGCTACTGCAATACAGCGAGCGCCACTACTGCCAGCTAAATAAAAGATTCAAACTGCTGAAGGCACTAACTACTGATAGGCGTAGTTACCAAATGAAAGATTTTAATAGAGAACAAACAATGTATTTACCTTAATAGTGTTCAAAAGTCATAATATATATATATATATATCAGTTCATGATATCCAATCTTACAAATGTACTGTTTATGATGGACACACGTCCAGATCATCCGCTCTCAAAAATCCGCCATCTCACTTCCCCACATCCACCACTGCTGGCGGCTCACCTCCAACTGCGCAACGCTACGCGCTGTTAACATCCAGCTGCCCAACACTACAATGTCGAGTATTACTACAATGCCAACCAGCTACTGACTGCACACAGCACAGCCAGTGATTTTCATACAGAGCGCTACGTGGCGTTACCAATATAAAAACCTAAACAGCCTACTTACAATACTTCTGGACCATTTAATAACTTTTCTTAATGCAGTGCAGTAGTTTTTATAACGTTTCACTGTTTCGCGATCATTAATCCTCTTAGATATAACATACACTTCCCTTTTCCGTTTACAAGATATTTTTATCCCTTTAGTAAGCCACGGCTTTTTATATGGTTTCTTACAATTATATTCCACTGTTTTCTTAGGGAAACTGTTTCCAAGTATCCTCACAAAGGTATAATGAAATAGGTGAAATTTTAAATTAGCATCATGTTCCCTACACACTTCATCCCAATCTAACTGCTGCTAGCTTTCCCCAACCTTAATTGAACACACTACTTTGGGGGACTGTTTTACATTGCTGTATGGGGCTATATCATATACTGTAACCAGCTGTGCATCATGATCAGACAGACCATTCTTAACAGGACAAGTTTTTATTTGGTTAAATATATCTTGGTCTATGAAAACATTATCTATCAGTGTGCTGCTTTCCCGTACCATCCGATTACGAGATTAGGAAAATCAACAACTGATGTCAAATTGAAAGAACCAAGTAATACTTCAAGGTAATGCTTTCTATCAGACTCTAGGGGCGCGAGCAGGACTTAAAGAACCAAGTGACTAAGCTAGCGCGGATCCTTAAGGAATCCGACGAGCAGCGCAAAGAGAGAAACGACTCCCATTTTACAAAAACGAAAAGGCGACGCAATAGACGGCGAAGCCGTAACAGCGGATCGAATGACGAGAGGATGGAGACATCCGGCGAGGAAGCGCCAGACACGTCGTCCGCGAGCTCGGGAAACCAAACCACCGAACCAGAGGACCTCGACCTCCGGCCGGACGGCCCACAGCAGCCACAACCCCCGCCTCCACATAGCGCTTAAATGCAGGAACGCTTTGCCTCTAAGGTTATAACGTTCAATGTAAATAAGATGAGTTCGGTTGACAGACAGACACCCTTACAGAGTTCCTGCAACACCGAGCTGCCAATGTGGTTGACATGGCCCCATAGGCGTCAGCTGAGATACATACCGGGGAAAGCATCTGACAACGTCCGAAGGCCAATACTTCGAATACGTGGAAGTTGTGCGGAGTACGGGCAGGCACCGTTTCTCTAATAAGTTGTTTTCACCTGTAAAATTTTACAACTTTATTAACTTGGTTTTAAAACATATGTATGTATGTATGTATTGTACTGGGGACCTAGAAACGACGGAGAGGCTTCGTCTCCGCCATAGCCCCCAGAGTTACACAACCCCACAACAGGCTACAGCAGTCCACGCACCCCACCACCGCCACATACGGAACCCACGGTTGTCGTGCAGTTCGGCCCCAAGTTGACCCCCCCGGAAACGTCTAATTCCACACGAGTGTAACCCCAACGTTTGCGTGGTAGAGTAATTATGGTGTACGCATACGTCGAGACAATGTTTGCGCAGCAATCGCGGACATAGTGTAACTGAGGCGGAATAAGGGGAACCAGCCCGCATTCGCCGAGGCAGATGGAAAACCGCCTTAAAAACCACCCTCAGGCTGGCCGGCACACAGGACCTCGGCTCTAGTCCGCCGGGGACCGGCACGCCTTCCCCCTGGGGAAGCAATTTAACTCGCTGGGGGGCCGACTTAGGTTTCTTAATAAGACAAGTCAGACTTGGATCCATCTTCGATCCATTTACTTTAAAGCAGCTAAATAGATGACAATGCCGAAATCAACGCTCTCCTCCCAAGCTGATTTTAAAATAGTGAAACCTTCCCGTCTCCTCTATATCTCTCTTGTTACGCAACCTTCCCTCCTACAACAACCTATGAAACCTTCCCTTAGGATTTCTGTCTCTTGCTTAATTATAACAAATCAAATCATCCTTTTGAAATAAAATCTCTTTCTCAATCTTCGCATACAAATTTAAATGCTGCTTATTAAAAGTGATTTTCTGATTATTTCGACGAAACATAGAATGTGTCGCCGTCGTGGCCCTCAGTCGTTATCTGCAATAACCCAAAACTGTTCCTTACCTTTTTTACTGTTACTGGATCGCCATCTAACTGCTACATCGAACTGCGACATGAATATACTTACTCTGTTTTACTATACTCTATTAGCTGCTGGTGGGCTGTCATAATAAGTGGCTGTATTTCTTACCAAAGCTGACGTTATTCTTTAATAGCAAAGCTGACGTTATTCTTTAATTAATTTGACTGAAGTTACGTAATTCATAGTTAAACTTTTTCTTGACAACATTAAAATTTTGCAAAGTTTTACGTTGATGGTTTTTGGGATGGATTATAATCAGTAACGCAATATTGCCGGCAAAAATTAATTATATTCTGAATGAAATGATTTTACAAACGTTCAAATGGGACTTACTTTTTACAATAATCTTAGAACTAGCATTCCGTAAACATACCTTCACTAGTCTTGAGTTTCTCACAAAGAATAATTCAATAATATTAGTTCCTCTCATGATAATAGTTAGCTGATGTCTCTGTACATCCGTTTATAATCTCTTGTAAATCATAGCTGGTGGCTGGTGGCTGGCAGGCCCACCGCTCCTCTCAACCTCTCGCTTCTGACCTGCTACCGACTCGCTTCACATCTCGCTTGCTACTGACTTCCTACGAACGCTATAGTGTGGTCTCTCCAACCAACAATGCTTTCTGGTGCAGATATTCCCTGCTACCACAATTATTTCCAACATGACAAATATTAATTATTCCTACTTAATTCTATTGATAAAATATAAACATCTTTCATAAATTGTGGTTTGAAAGTAGACATATACATGTCTTACATAACCCTCCACTGGGTTTCCTTAAAGTTTTCCTACGCCGTTAAGTCCTTCGGACTTGACGTAAGGAGAAAATTTGATTATAGAAATATGTGCAGTAATAAGTAAGTTAATGATAGAATATTTCTTTCAACAAAGCACATACACTTACTGTCATAAGAATTTGTTTTCCTAAGTCCAACAAATAGAATATTCAAAAGAGTATTCATCAAAATACACAAATAATGTGAGTCAGTAAGTTGGCAGTGTACGTCAGGTAGTAAAAGTTATTTATTTCTCTAATAGTAATGGATGGCCAAAAATTAGAACATAGTTTATGTTTCATTATAAACTTGTTTCTCTGGTAAAATTGACATCTATTAGTACCTTATTCAAGGAAGGGGAAAAAAAAGGAATTGGATAGCATGGTCAAAGCACTGGCAACTGTCTGTGAATGCACTCAAAAGTCCGTTTCTTTCCCTCACACAGCACAACACCAGTTTTCGCCATGTGATTCCGTCGACTCTTTGATCCATAGTTTTAGTGTAACCAAACACTAAGTTAACCGTCGAATTGCCTGAGTTGCCGCAGCTACATCAGGTACAAGTTCCAACTCCAATTCTCCATTATTAGTAATGGTGTGCATCTTGGTATGCAAGCACCTATTGACGTACATCATGAATGTGCTGTGCATCTTGGTATGCCGACACCTCATAGGAAACATCGTACATTGAAGTAACGTGGTTCGCTATTCACTTTGTTTGTGCTCCATAACCATGGGGATGCATAGGAATTAAGGTACGGGTATATGCATTTTGCCAAAAGGTTTATGGATGTGGTTATTACCAAATTTTACATCATCTCTTTCCTCTGTGCTTATAAAAATTATCTTAACCGCATTCTTATTTTACGTTTAAAAGGACAAATATGTCACCTTGTGTGACTGTAGAAAAAGTTTATAGTTTTTAACAATTACAAAAAAAAAACACATTTTTCATCTGTAGTGAATTCAGCCTACAGTACATATGACACTACGTGACAGTCAACAACACAAACAAATATTCCTGTAAGTGGAATTTAGTAGTACATTTAGGCATCAACGTTTTAAATAAAATAGACAAGTACCTTTATACAAACTATGTCACTTTCTGTGACTTCAGTATGTTCGGCAATGTGGTCGTCAGTTACGAGTCATATTGTCAGTGGACTATAAATTATGTTTGAGTTGTGTAGCAAACATCGTCATTGTTATTTAAGAGAAAACATTTGTATTTTACGCAGAATGCGAATCGGTATGCTGACATTTGGCGTGATCTGTTTTACGTATGTATGTATCTGATGTAAAAGATATCGTGTTCAATGCAGAAAAATTTTTTCGAATAGCGAAGTACATATAGTAAGCAGTTTAATGTGGTGGGCTGTGTCACCTGTTATCAAAATAAACCATTGCTAAGTTATATTCCTTACATACTAACATCTTCATTCTCCTCTCTCCTTTGTACCTCGTGTCATCTCTCTTCATAGCCTATAATAAAAATATTCACTGTTGATAATTGTCAGCGCACGGCATGGCTTCTATATCTCTCTGCATTACCTACAATAAAATATTCATGGTTAATAATCGTCGGCGCACGGCATGAGTTCAACATCTCCCTGCATCTAGAAAATCGCGTCAGCTCTCGTCATGACCTAAAAAGCATTTATTCATATTTCTCCATATTCAATACTTATATTATAATTAAAACTACGTTTATTTTGGTGAACAATGACAACATTGCTGCATGCACGGGTTAAAGAACACATCTAATTGCTACTACTGTATGAATTTCATTTGTGCGTGTTATACATTTACATTGAAAGTAGTCCTGTTAATTGCTTCAATAATTAACTCAGTCTGAGGGAGAATGTGCTAATGAAGTTTGCCAGGAAGTCTTTGAAAACGACAAAACGGTATGAATCGGCAGGTATGCTCCGAAATACGTTAGCGCCTATCGTTCTGCAGCGGTGTACAGCTCCAAATTCGATTTGTAATCATAAATTTATTCATTTGTCCTCCCGCAGACGTTTCTCGCGCTTGTGCTGTCATATGGACCGCGACCCGAGACGTAGCGAGCGGCAGTCGGGCAGCGTCGGGGCAAGTCGGGACGGAAGGGGAGGGGACAGGCGAGAATGCACCGCAAATATCTGGAAGCGCGGCGTGTGTCAGGTGAGAAAACTTGCGTCGGCAGCAGGGGCCGGCCAGTACCTGGCTGTAGTGATGGGCTAAACTGCGATTTTCCGATATCAGTGATTTATCTGTCCACACAGAAAATTGCATCTCAACAAATCTGTCATTGGTAAGTATGTTTTACGTTTATTCTTCCGTTGGCTTTAATTTTGTATTAAAGAAACAATTGTGAAAATATTAATAGTGTAATTAATATGTAAGTAGCCGCACAGTATCGTAATAGTTCGTGTTTAGAAAATGAATTCTAACATATTGTTATGTTCATAGGTACCTGAACTACATTTCAGTCACTCAGTAAAGTGATAATTCAAAATATCATTGTCAACAGAGCTGAAGAAATTGTCAGTCTTTAGACCGTTTTCGTCAGACCAGAGGTTAGTTTCTAAGCGTTTTGATGGACTTAATTACTTCAGTGAGATCGTTCTTGCGAATGTGATATAGCAAATATTAGCAAATGTGATATAGCAAATATTAGCAATCTACTCTGTCAATTATATTGCTAGTAAAGTGACAGCAAAAATTGTTTAATAATCCTTGTGTTTTTGCAGACGCAGTTCTGACTGATTACTGTTTGCTGTACATATCTATCCACATCAAGGCTGTTGAGAGAGACTCGTGAAGATTCAAGACAGCTCTTAGAGGATTTGGAGTTTAAAAGTGAAATAATTATGAAATAAGTGTGTGACTGATTAAAGTGTTTTATTGAAGTTGTTGTGCGATTTTAAAGGAATAATAAATGTTAAATACATTGAGTGAATAATAGAAATCTCATTTTCCACATGTTAAGCCGTCCTATACCCGTAATTTTCCGCCACTTATTTATTGGTAAACACTTGTTGGATACCGACGTGCCGCCGCCTCCCCCCCCCCCCCCCCCCCCACCTTTCTCCACAATCTTTGTGTGACACTGACCTGTAACATATCCCGAAGTCTACAATATGCATTTTGAGGCTGTTGATATGAAAGTGGGAAGTACAGATCTTCCAGTTAAATCAGGAATAGCTTAAGTGAATTACTTGAAAGTGACACAGGAAAAGCTTACTTATGTAGGTGGTAGTAGTGTCGGCAAAAAGTTCTTGTGTGTGAAGTTGCCATGTAGAACACCAGGTGTAAAACTTTTCTCCCGAGTCTTGAACTGTGTCGGAACAAAAGTGAGGCATTCCTATGACTGTTTTCATTTCTCTACACTTATACAGATGTCTGAGTTCTGCTGTGTTAACATTGCAAAGTCCTGTAGGCATGTGGAGTATTAACCAAAACTGTCATATTGGAAGCAGAATCAAACACATTTGTTACGTTACTTGATATTTTCAGGAGAAAAAGGCAATGTTGCTTCTTATTAATATAATACATTCAGAGTCACAGCAGTATTTGACCAACCATAACTGATGCTGAATGTGCATGTCGTCATATAATATGAAGGGCTTATTTCAATAGTGGTACAAGTCCATTACCTACACTTTTCTGTCTATAATGCTTCTGAAGTTAGCGATCCAAACAAACATAAATAAAGGTTCATCTCTAGCAAGAAGCCATATGCTTGAATATTTCTGGTATCTCAACTGCAGATTTTTCAGCACTCATTTAACTTTACGACTCTATATCTCAAAATTAACAAAAGTGGACTTGTACCACTATTGAAATAAGCCTTTCATATGCACACACAGCACATCGATCTCGTGAGGCACAAGGCTCTCATAACGAAGTACGTACGTCGGTCAACAGATGACACTAGGAAAAGAATGTTAACTGCGCTTTTTAGTTGCTACTTGCGACTCTTAGTTGCGACTTGTCACGGAAATCGCAGTTAGACTCCATAGCGTACCGCAGAGATGGGCGTAGTACGAACTTTGACCCACAGATGGCACTGTTAACCGCGCTTTCTAATTGCTACTTGCGACTCTTAGTTGCGACTTGTCACGGAAATCGCAGTTAGACTCCATAGCGTACCGCAGAGATGGACGTAGTACGAACTTCGGCCAACAGATGCCACTGTTAACCGCGCTTTTTAGTTGCTACTTGCGACTCTTAGTTGCGACTTTTCACTGAAATCGCAGAAAGCAGTGCTAAATTCGACCAATAGATGGCTCACGTCTGTGAATGTGAAATACTACTTGCGACTGCTAACTGTGACTGAAATCGCAGTTAGATTCTGTAAAGTTGCTACTGTGATATCTGTGACTTCTCAGTCACTGCGATTTCTAACAGATACGCGATTTCCTGCCCACCACTACTTGGCTGGCTGCCCGCCTGTGAACACGTGTGCCGCTCGCTATTGTGCGTCCCAGGTAGCAGAGGATTTCCCGGCCGCCCTTCTTCGCCTTGGCGAGTATAAAACTTTGTACCTTTAACGTTTAAAAATCGGAAATCTTGGCGACGCTCAATCGTGAAGACACGATCAAGTGGACATTTGATAGGAATTTGGAGAAGCGGACTGCTTTCGACATCCAGAATTGGTTAATTGATGACGTAAAAGTGCCGATAGAGGACATTCTCGGAATTCAGTTGGACTTTATTCTGTACGCTCTGTTTATAAAAATAGGAAATCCCCCAGAAATTGACAGACTGGTGAATACAAATGGGGGACCCTGGAAATTTAAACACAGAGATGGGTCACTAAGCAACGTTCAGATGCAGCCTTCTGGCTGCTGGATCCGTAACGTCAAAATCTACAGTTTACCATTTGAAGTAGCGGACAAGGAAGTCATTAAGAGCTGTAGGCTTTATGGGAATGTTTTTAGACTAACAAGAGAAAAATGGGGGAGTGCTTACCGAATACAGGTGGACTCGGGCGTCCGAACGGTATAAATGGACCTCAGAAAACATATCCCGCCTTTCATTAACGTTTGTGGGCACAGGGGTTTCGTTTCGTATACCGGCTACCTCAGACCTGCTCCATCTGTCACGCTACAGGACATATGAGAAATGAATGCCCGCGAAAAAGACCACTACAGCTGCCCAGAGAAGATACGTACGCTGGGAGAGCACCGAATCTCGCTGCCGAATTTCCCCCGATTAGGGACGCGCCACAGCAGAGACAGCCGCAGGAGCAGGCGGGCAGCGGCAGCCCAGCCGGGGGGAGGCAACGGCGGCGAGGGTGAACCGGTCCCTGCCCCCGCTACGGGCCAGCCGGCAGGAAACTCAGGTAAAAGGCAGATTAGCGACGCCAGCTCGGACGAGGCGGAGCAGCAAGGTCAGCCGATGACCGAGCGCGCGCCACAACAACAGGTGCAGGAGGAAATACGAGAGGAGCAGGCCACCAAAAATATGCAAATCGAGTCGACGACGCCCGCGGGCGGGAGCGCCGTCCCGGCCGTGGAGCAGACGCGCGAGCAGTGGATAAAGGAGAAGAGTAACCACCTGAGAAAAGTTTTAAAGCTCAACCAAAACGACGATGTCACCGCAAAGTGCTCCACCAGGTGATAAACCGAAAAAAAAACAAAATGCAGACGACGAACAGACACAAACGACGAAAATGGTAAACAAACCCGCAAAGAAAAACAAGAAAAGACGCAGCTCCAACTCGTCACAGGACCGAAGAGAAAACAGCCAGAGAGATGTCCACATGGACACAGACTACAGCACCGACTGATAAACTAAATGAGTAGGCAGGCAAATACAATCTATAAAGTTGTCACAGTTAACATAAATGAAATGAGCACACCTTTAAAAATTCGAGCCCTCGCGTACTTCCTACGCCATAGAAGAACAGACGTTGCACTACTGCAAGAAGTGGTTACGACTAAAATAAACCAGATACCAGGATATGCGGAAATCACAAATATAGACCCAGAATCCCAATGCGGTACGGCAATAATGGTACGGAACGGGATCGACTTTGGCGGGACTGAAATGTTGTCAAGCGGCCGAAGGATGGCGCTAAACATAGAAGAGACGCTCTTTACCGACATATACGCACCTTCTGGCACAGACAACAAGCGAGCAAGAAGCACCTTCTATAATGAAGAAGTAGCCGAACTGCTGATACAGAACAATAACATCATCATCCTTGGAGGAGATTTTAACTGTGTCGCCGCAGCTGAAGACCAATTACCCGTACCAAACATGTGCCTAGAACTCCAAGAACTGATCCGACGACTGAAAATAGAAGATTTGTGGCGCCTCCTCCATCCAACACACACTGAATTTACATATCACCACAAAAATGGTAAAAGTAGACTGGACCGTATATATGTCAGCAGTAATCCATACAAAAGAATGGCCCTGACTAACATTAACCTATACCTTTCATGAATCACTTACCTCACAAAAATCTTCATTACTCGAACTACTGCAATACAGTGAGCGCCACTACTGCCAGCTAAATAAAAGATTCAAACTATTGAAGGCACTAACTACTGATAGGCATAGTTAGCAAATGAAAGATTTTGATAGATAACAAACAATGTATTTACCTTAATAGTGTTCAAAAGTCATAATATATATAGCAGTTCATAACATCCATTCTTACAAATGTACTGTTTCTGATGGACACACGTCCAGATCATCCGCTCTCAAAAATCCGCCATCTCACTTCCCCACATCCACCACTGCTGGCGGCTCACCTCCAACTGCGCAACGCTACGCGCTGTTAACATCCAGCTGCCCAACACTACAATGGCAGACAACAATGCAAACTAGCCACAGACTGCACACAGCACAGCCAGTGATTTTCATACAGAGCACTACGTGGCGTTACCAATAAGAAAACCGAAACAGCCTACTTACATAGCCCCCATGCTCCACACAAAAAATTTTACAAATTGTTTTGGGCAGTGGCCAATAATGATTTGATAAAATTTTTCATAATTACAATAACAAAGATATCAAATGCACACACCTATTGATACAATGTTGGTCAAAAGCTAAAATTTTCTCACAATCCATAAAGACAGTCCTGACCATTCATCACAGTAAAATTGCAGTGTTTTTCCTTTTTTGAAAATGCACGCGGAACTAGTGGATTTCCATACAGTCTTTGAGAAGTAGTGTTGTCCTTCCAACGGAAAGACAGTGCTGACTCTCGACATGCAGACGGGTAATGGGCCACAACAGATCAAACCCACAGCAGAATCAGTCGAAGTTTTAAAGAATATTGGTAGGTAGGTCATCACAGAGCAGACACACTATAGTCTTGGTAGATAGTATGGTATTGGTGGACCACCAGAGGTGCAGACCCACTGTAGTCCTTGTAGAGATGGCTAGCAGCTATCAGTTGCGACTGTGCAGGTGCACAATCACCATAGAAGAGTCTTGTGGACAATATAGCAAGTCCATAAACCACCACTTGTGCACTCACAAAGCTTTTTTTTTTAATTGTCATTAGAACCAGCAATGCTGTTAACCAGTCCCTTGCTGAATTATTAACACACGTGCAAACACTATCAGTCCCTACTTCTCACATATTGTCCATATACTATGACCAACAGAAATGTGTGCAGTGAAATGTAACTTACAAGTTACTTAATTTGATGAACTGGTGTCAATTACAATTTTATAACATAAGAATACAATAACAAAGGTACAAAATGCATCATTAAAGAACATAACAATACAGGTAACATTTGTAGTAACACAGGCTTTACAAAAGAATAGAAATAAACATGTACATCACTGTTACAAGAATTATGACATAAGTACATACACAAAAGATCAGAATAACTTTTGAAACATCACACATGAGCATTAAAACAAAACAGAATAAATAATGTCTAAACATCTTTACAAAGAAAATAACATAGTATTTGAAAAATTCTACAACATAAATCTTATTAGCTAAACACACAAAGACAGGAAAAACACAAATAAACAAGGGTACACAAACACATAGCAGAATAACACAAGAGGAAAGTGCAGGGTTTGTTTTCAGTGTAACATTTGGTACTGCAGTCCAACCCAAAACTCCATTCCATAGATCTTTCGTCTTATTTCAACATTTGTGTCCACCAAAAAAATCCTATCCAAGCATGCTTTCTGTATTTATATGTTCACATATTTCCTACCTCATTATTTATTTTCCATTATCTTACCTCATCATTTATTTCCAAGAAAATCCTACCTAAACCTGTTGTATCTTAACCCTACATTTTTGTTCATATCCTCTTTCAAAATACTTTTTTGGCCAAACCATTTTCTTATAGCTTCTGAATGCATTTCTTCCAATTCATCACAACTCGTTCTCTTATATATCCTACCCTTTCTTAAGCTAACTTAAATCTGCGGAGCTCAGATATATATACCAAGGGACGAGACAATGCAGCAGCACATAACAATTAACACAAACAGCAATGACAAAAAATTCAAATTGGCAAAGCAAGCAGCAATATATATATATATATATATATATATATATATATATATTGCTGCTTGCTTTCCCAATTTGAATTTATATATATAAGCAAGCAGCAATATATATATATATATTGCTGCTTGCTTTGCCAATTTGAATTTTTTGTCATTGCTGTTTGTGTTAATTGTTATGTGCTGCTGCATTGCCTCGTCCCTTGGTATATATATCTGAGCTCCGCAGATTTAAGTTAGCTTAAGAAAGGGTAGGATATATAAGAGAACGAGTTGTGATTAATTGGAAGAAATGCATTCAGAAGCTATAAGAAAATGGTTTGGCCAAAAAAGTATTTTGAAAGAGGATATGAACAAAAAAGTAGGGTTTAGATACAACAGGTTTAGGTAGGATTTTCTTGGAAATAAACGATGAGGTAAGATAATGGAAAATAAATAATGAGGTAGGAAATATATGAACATATAAATACAGAAAGCATGCTTGGATAGGATTTTTTTGGTGGACACAAATGTTGAAATAAGACGAAAGATCTATGGAATGAAGTATATATATATATATATGTGTGTGTGTGTGTGTGTGTGTGTGTGTGTGTGTGTGTGTGTGTGTGTGTGTGTGAGCAAAGAAAATGAAACATTATCACTAATATGAGCCAATGTGCAGCAAAAAGAAAAATAAATCAGTAGTAAAACTGGCTTAACAGACTAATACAAAGTGAAATTCAGTAACACTATACCTGGCAAACAGCAGCAGCAAATGCTATAATTTATATCTAAACATGACAAACCTCAAGCAGAAAAAATATTACAGTAAAGATGGCCATGTCTAATACCTATGTCACATCTTAACACTAGAGTGATGCATCACAAAATCTTACTCTGCAAGAAAGTTACTAAGTCGTTAAAAAAATTATTTACGCAATTCCTGTGAAGGGAAATGTCTATTTGTGTTCCCTCATTTTAGGAAAGTAGATTATAAAATTATTGTTTAATGGATCTGTAGACAGAAAACATTTACATTAGTACATCTATTGAATTTTATATTAACCAATGCTGTAGTGCAGCTAGAAACTAGATACTAAACAAAATGAGCAATCTCTCACCTAGAAAGACAATAGATATAAAATGTTTCTCATCATTTCATTAGGGATTTTAGTAAATATCATAAATTAAGAGCTCCACAGTGTAATCATATATTTTCAAGATTGAGCGTGTCGATTTGCAATGCTTTCTACAAAGAAATGTCAATAGTGAGGATAATGCCCTCCTTTTTTCTCCACCTATACCTCTGAAAGGCACACACTAATGGCTTTTTTCCAGGCGACTGTCGCGCAGCCGGGTGCCCACTACGCATTACGTGAAGGTGACCTCACTTAACTTTCTTACCGAAATATTTACGACACCAGTTTGCACTACAGTGACAGTCTCATATTTCACAGGTCGAGAATTTGCGTTGCAAATCTGTAGAAACAAAATCGTATAAATATAACAGTGTCCCAAAAATATTCATCGGCATTGTGATACATTCACGCATTTACACACATTTCATAACTCTTAAAGTACGATTCTTGGTTTCCAACATCCTTTTTCTCAAATCAGAGTGCCTAACCACTACTCATTATTCCTTACCTTTTTACCTATATACATATTTGTCAACACATCTTCAATATTTCATCATAATAAATACATAGCATAATCAAATTCCTCATATAGCATCAGCTTATTGATCATAAACACACCTCAACAGCATAATACACATTGTCATCATAATAATAACATCATAAAAACTCAGCCAAATCTCAAAAATGTCGTAGCTTTCTGCAATAATGTCAAAACATAAAAAAAATTCTCTGCTCATTTCAATACTGTCATCTACCTCAAACGTACTTTAAAAATCATGATCCCATACCAAATACATCATTCAAAGCTCTCATAGTATCACAATGGTTCTGAAAAAAATATGAACAGTTCACAAAGTACAGACAAAATACAATTTCATAAGTGTGAAGTTATCCAACACTGTAATTGCGTAAACATGTGTCACTGACATAGTAAAAAAAATGTTTGCTTCTCTGTTAAATAATCAGATAGCTGTGTAATTCTGTGTTAGAGAAATATGGTACTGATGTGTAAAGTTGTATAAGCAAATACCATATTAGCTGGGGCTCCTTGTGCTTACCAAACACATGGTACACAAAGTAAACGTGTACCCCCCTGAGGATTAATGTAATTATACCCTCAGGTGTTACAGATTACAGCAATTATGTATCACGGAAAACCTTTGTATCATTGTAATTCAAAAATCTTTAAAAATAAATGTTTTAAGTACAAAATTAATGACTCAAATGCGTGTCATGTAGCGCTAAATGTGCGTATTGCTGTAAGATAATTCTGTGGAACTGTCGTAGTTATCGTCCTCTGTAAGCAAAGTTCTGCTGAAGTCAATGTACTCACCTCCTCATAAACAAAAGTGAAATGCTTTGCGTATAGATATCTTAATTATTACGCTTATTGCCGTAACGAAGAAAGTACTGTGCTGTAACGTATTGTTGTGCTACAGAAAAGGCTGTCTCATTGTAGCTATACCACAAAAGTTACTACTAAAAAATGTTTTACTTTCCAGAATAATACAGAAAAACTGTGCAGATATATAACAGATACACCGCAAAAGAAACAATGTAAATTGTCACTCATTAGTAGCGTCGTTATAAAATCGTGTAGCTGTCACATAAACTAACCACTGTGTCATCTGGTATCTCTCAGAAAGTACTTTAAATCCAGAATGTATTTCCAAGTAAACCAAAATGTCACATTAAAATCTCATTAGCAGTACCTGTATATGTTCTAAGTATGTAAGCCTTATAGTCGTTACGTAATCGTACAACTAACAAGCAAGAATGTACACACACAATAACACTGTGTCGTCTGTTCACTATAACAATGCACTCGTAAATTCTGTCTAAATAAGTTCTCTTGGTTCTTGACTGGATATTTAACTTCAAACATTGTTGCATGTTAACAGTTTCTAAGTCTGACAAAGCATACTAGAAATGTGATGTGAAAAGTTTTATGGCAAAGACAAAGTTAAAAAGCAGATTATCTTTCAATAAACGGTTTTACATGTGAAATGTGGTGCAATCCTTTACTCTTCCTAGTACGCAGAGTTTCAACTTCAATGCAATTATCATGTGGTATATGTCGGATTTTGTAAGGTCCATTGTAAATCAGAAAGAATTTGTGACTCAAGTGTTTCTTCTTATGTGACAAAGAATGAACTTTAATGAGAACTTTCTGACCAATATATAATTTCTTTGCATTTGCTTTACCGTGTAGTTTTCAACTTTTGTCTGCTGCAGATTTTATATTTTTAATAGCCAAATCAATTATGTCTTTGTGTCGAAGTTTACGTGTATTCGGAAAAGGTACAATCTCTCTGATTCTGTTCGGTGGTTCTTCATTCTTCAGTACAAGAATAGGTGGTAAAGCAGTGGAGTCATGAGGCATTTCATTCAGCACGTTTTGAAATAAGTGTAAATATCTGTCCCAATGCTGATGCTTTCTGTGACAATAAAGTCTGCAAGGCTTATTGATTTCTTTCATAATCCGTTCAGATGGGTTACAATGTGGTGAGTACAATGAAATAAAAACAGGTTTGATTTTATTGTTATGAAGCATGCGTGACCAAACAGCAGATCTGAATTGCGGTCCATTATCTGAAATGGCTTTTAACAAAGGCGTTGGATACAGACCGCCCAGTGGCTTTACGTAACGGAGTGAAAGAAACAAATTTTGAAGTAAGCTCAACAGCGACTAGAACGTACGAAAATCCATTTGATGTTCTGGCAAAGGGTCCCAAGAGATCAACAGCAGCAAATTCTTTTAATTTAGAAGGAATGATACGAAACAACGGAGCATGATGTGAGATAGTAGATGGTTTCGCCTTTTGACAAAGTTTACAAATGAACAAGACTCTTCGAATTCTCTTTTCCATATTGTTAAAACAACAAGTCGTTCGAAGAATATGATAACATTTTCGTGGACCAAAATGTGCGTAGCTGAAATGAATGTACCAAATGAGCTTATTAACGAAATCGTCTGGAATGCAAAGTACCCATAGCTTGTCATCAACAGTGCAGCGTTTGAAGTGTATGTTGTTTCTAACCAGATAATAATGCCCAATCTGAGTGTGCGTCTTTTCGTGCCATTTACTTTTGATGTCTTTCCAAATCGGATCTTTATCTTGTTCATGAGCACTGTCCTTTAAAGATGTGGTGATGAAGTTTTCAAAGGCGACTTTCTGAATGTATAGAATACTGAAGTTTTTCTCAAGGTTGCCTTCTGTGTTACTTTTCTCAAGGCCAGCCGGTGCGCGTGACAGTGTGTCTGCAACAATGTTCTCCTTGCCGGGAATGTAGACTATTGTGAAGTGGAATTCTTGTCATGATTTAATTTTGAAGACATAAGAAATTGTAATGCACGATGATCACTGTATACTTTTACGTGCTTGCCAGAAAGAAAGAAACGGAATTTGTTAAATGCCCAAACGATAGCTAAAGCTTCTAATTCAGTAACGGAATAATTTTTTTCAGATTTTGTTAGCACTCGGCTAGCAAAAGCAATAGTTTTCTGAACAGTAGTGTGATTGTCTATGGCTTCTTGAAATAAATGGGCACCATGACCGACTTTAGAAGAATCCGTGCTAAGACAGAAATCTTGTGACAGATCTGGATGAGCTAGTATTGGCACGTTAAGTAGCGATTCTTTCAAAGAATTGAATTTCAGCTGTGCTTGTTCGTCCCAGTTCCAAATAGTATTTTTTTCCAGTGAGAGATCAAAGTTTTGGTGTAACTAGAATTTGCATATTCAGAAAACGACGGTGAAAATTTACGAGACCTAGAAAACTGCGGACTTGTCTTTTTGTGGATGGAACTGGAATGGCTCTGATTGCTTCTAACTTTTCAGGATCCGGCTGAATGCCTTCAGAAGAAATAATATGTCCCAAAAACCTCACCTTTGACCTACCGAATTCAGACTTTTACAAGTTAACTGTAATTCCAGATTTTGCAAAAATACGTAACAAACTGATGAGGATGCGATTATGTTGTTCCCATGAGGCTTCTGCTATTAGAATATCATCCACATATAAGGTGATGTGACGTTTTAAGAAATCAGGTAATATGGAATTTAGTCCGCGAATGAACGCTGCCAAAGAAATGTTCAAACCAAAAGGAAGTTTCCGAAACTAATAACAAACGCCGAAACAAAAAAAAGGTGTGTATTTTCTACATTCTGGATGAAGTTCGATCTGATAAAAGCTGGATCTAAGATCAATAGAAGACAACACTTTTACACCATTAAAATTTTGAAGAAGTTCTTCCATCGTTTGCGGCCTGTCTGTTTCAGGAATAATGATAGTATTGATTTGTCTCGAATCTAAGACAAGTCTGATCGATCCATCTTTCTTCTCAACAACATGTAATGGATTGTTGTATGAGCTTACTACAGGCTCAATAACGCCATCGTCAAGCATAGATTGTATTTCTGTTCTAACACGGTCCCTATAATGTGCTGGAATTATATATGGTCTAACACAAAATTTAGTATGCTCACGAACACGAAAGTGGTATTCAAATCCCTTGATTGTTCCTGTTTTGTGAGTAAAAACTGTGGAATGTGCTTGAAAAATCTCAAAAAGGTCCTGCCTATCAGTGTCATTACAATTTTCAATTGTTTGGATTTTATTCTGAATTAACTCATTAGTTTCAAATATGTCGTCGATATCATCCCTGTCAGTACTTGCAGAGTGATTGTTAGTGTCTAGTTCCGTAGAAAATTCCGAACTGTTGTCTAACAGAAGGTAAAGCCGATTAATTTCCTCGTCATGGTTTGAGAGCCAATCTTCAAATTTCAAAGCTATTGACTTACTTTCTTTCTCTAAACTTATTTCAGCGTCGTGAAAGTTAAAGATTGCTTTGTATTCATTCAAAAAGTCTACTCCCAATATTATTTCCGTCGACAATAATGGAACAATAAGAAAGTTCATAGAGACGCTGTGGCTTTGACAAAAGAATTCTAAGTTGGTTTGTTGGCGTACATCTACACTTTTTCCAACGATTGCACCTTGTAATTTAATCTTACGTAACGGAAGTGTGGGGCAATCGTTTGATTTGTTGCATTTGCTAAAGGCTGTTTCACTAATTACTGAACTGGGACTGCCAGAGTCAAGTACTGCCATAAATTTTACGTCATTTACTGTAACGTGAATCACAGGATATGCAATGTTGTTATATTTTGCTTCGTGTTCCTGGAGTAAGATGTCCCTAATGTGCCGGGGCAAGCAGCGTATTTAACACTAAATTCTTCTAGAATCTACATATGTAAATGATGCTCTAAGCCCCCCCTATTCTAACTCCGACTTTTTCTGTTGCACATGGATTAAAAAATATATGCGAACTGACTAATCAACCCTGCAAGTGGAGTAGAAAAGAGATTGGCACCTGGAATAATTTAATTTGATAAATAAGTTAAATAAAGGAAGGTTTCATTAACATAGTGAGAAATGATGGGTTGCTCTACCGATTAACAGAATGAAAGTTCTGTCCAAAATAACAATATGATTTATTAAGACTAAACACAAAATAATAAACACAAACACATGAAACATTTATAATACATCAAATTGGCTCAAATTGGATATTCAAACAAACGCTGTGAAGGTGAAGTTGTCCCTAAACTAGATTGTGAGGTTTAAGACGAAGTGGTATGTGGAGCCAATTCCTTGCCACTCAAATCTTAAGAGAGACACACAGCTAACCCAACATTAATTGCTGCTACTCAAGACAGAACAAAGTTAGAAAAAGACGAACAGGTGCTCTCTGCTGAGCTCTGATTATCACCTAGGAAAATCCCTATCTGCCGGTGCTGCGGACATACATTACCAAACCGTCTTCTTAACTGCCAGAACACAATCTGGCGTACCGGAGGCGATGGCTGGTTGCTTCGACGTCCTCGACCGAAAGGCGAGAGCCGACTACCTAGAGCGCCCGTACAGGCCGAACACACAACATTCCCACCCACACGACAGTGGCCGTAGTTAAACGTTCCAATCAGCAACTCGAAAACCGGCAGAAAATTCCACTCTATTGCCGGAGCACTACCATTCCACCAATGGAGATTCTTGGCGCCAATTTCTGCGCTGATTTTGCTACGTCACGGAGCTATGCCCTGAGCAGGCCAAACACAGTTACTATTTTGAAGAAAGCGCGGGAATTTTCCCGTCACAACTGCCTGGGTACACAAGTCATTCCCACGCCTCGCTGGTAGCCTGCCAGAAAGTGTTTTCGCTAAGTTTCTGCGAAGTAACGGAACCTCTAGCCCAGCCGCTACTTCAGACCCCTCCGGGCGTGTCTTTTGACAATGTCGGCGTCTGGAAAGCATTCACTCGACTTCCTCACACCCGTCGGCTTAACCCTTTCCAGATCAGCTGAGCCCGCCTGTCACCGGAACACATGGGTGACGAGAGACGCTGCGTGGGAAGTCCGCGTGTGAAGGAATAGCGACTTTTCACTGCATGCAATTAGAGAGGAAAATCGTAAGATAGAAATATGAGAGGGGGCTCATGCCACCTCTCAATGTCTTTCATTTTTACGTAATTACTAACTACAACAGCTGCGTCGTCAGTTTCATAAGTACGTTTTGTGGCTGCAGCGATATGAGTCATTGCCTATTGTCTCTTTGTTGGTGCGCGTCGTTATTGGCATTTGGAGACCTAACTTCTACAAATTCACCTTGTCAAGAGGGCCCTGCCCTGTTTGAATCCCGCCAGTTCTGATGCAATTCAGGTCCGTCGTTATGATCGTATCGTCTGTCGTCATGTCGGGAGATTCCATAGTTTCTTTCTTGTCGGCCACGTGGTGGAGAATTTCTCCCTGAATCGTAACTGCGCGCTGGACCGTTGCGTCTGAAGTTATTCCGTCTCCCTTGATAATAATTATTTTGGTTCCCATATTGTCTGTTTCTCTGATTGTCTCTCTGATAGTCATTACCACGGAGAGGTGATCTTTCCCTGTAATTATTACTACTCTGCCAACGGTTGTCATACAGGTGGTGACTGTTTTGGACACAATTTACGTTGTAAGAATAGCCTTGTCGTGTCCAGTTATCATTTCTTTCATTGTGGAACTGTGACGGATGTGACCTGTAATTGTTGTGTTTCTGTTTTCGCGTCCCACTATTGTCAGTGTCGATTTCCAGTTCCTGTAACAGTCCCTGAAAAGCTTCAATGTCGTCTTTGCAACGTCCTGCCAAAATAATGTGTCGCAAATGTTCAGGCAATTTGATTAAGCAAATGCGGATGAGTTCTGAGGGGCTGTATGGGTTTGACAGGTACTGATTCTTGTGCAACATGTCTTCAAAATATTTCACAAGACTGGAAAATTTAGATTGTTCGAAATGTTTCATCATTATGATGCTATGTTTTACTCGGTCCGGTGTAGCTTGAGACCAATATGCTGAGAGGAAGGCATGATAAAATTCTCCTTCACTGTGGCAGTCGTGAATGACTGATCGCATTCTTACAGCTGGTTCATCCTCTAAATAGCCATACATAAATTCTAATCTGTGCTCTAATGACCAGTTGGGAGGAAAACAATGAGAGAATTGATGAAGCCACGCTTGTGGATGAATGTCGTTGCCAGAATTCTTAAATGTTTTGAATTTACGTGTAGTATTGAACAGCTTACAGTCAAAATCATCGTGTCGGCGAGTCGCATGTCGGTCATTGTTACGTCGTGTCGGCGGTTCCATTTCAAAATTCGGTGCACCTTGCCAATTTCTTTCATAATTTCCGAAATGCGCTGTGTTATTATTTTGTGGCTGTTCCGTATTTCTATGTCCCTCTTCCCGTATTGGAGCGTGAGTGTCCTCTGATATATGTAATTCTTGTATTACTTGTGCCAACTGATCTTGTACTTCTCGGATTTCTCTTTTGTGTTGCGTATTAATTTGATTCTGATTTTGTTTGAATTTCCTAATTTGTTCATACTCTTCTGTGTCAGTGAAGGCTACATGTCTTGTGTCATTCAGATCATCATCCACCTTTGTAGATAAGTTAGTGAACTGATCCGAAAGTTCGGCTACTTTCTCCGATAGTGAACTTATTTCCTCAGTGTGTTTTCTGAACCAAGTTTCAGAGTGTCCATTTGTGTTGAAATCGTATCTACTGCGTCCTTTAAGTTTTCCTGAGTTTTTGCAAGTTGCGTAACCGAATCGGTAGATGCAACTGAGTCAATTTTAGCTTGCAAGATGTCATGATTTTCATGAACAATAGTTTGCAGCTCTTTTATGGCTGCTTCGTGATTCTGTAATGTATTTTCATGCCGCGAAAAAATAGGTTGGAAATGCTCACAAATTTGTGTTTTTACGTCATTACAGACTTTTTGACATTTCGATTCGATTTTATGTAACTCAGTAGTTAAATCTTCACGTGTTTGTTCAAGCATGGTGTGAAGATTTTGTTCCATTGCGTCTAACTGTTGCTGTGTTTGTCTCTGATTTTGTTTCATTTGTTGCATTAATTGCAATAATAATGTATTAGTGTCTGGAATGTGTTTCTCTATGCTTTTCGGCAGTGCATTTGCACCGGCAACATTCACATTTTGACGAGCAGAAAATGTGTCTTGACTTATTTGAGAAAACGGTGAAGACGCAAAACCTGAATCTACAGTATTTGCAAGATTGTGTACTGTCATTTCCTGAGCGAACTGTTGCTGACCGATCGATCGATAATGCTTGCCTGTTCACTAATTGTTTCACTGTCTACACCATTATTTGCAGCCCGCTCTATTTGCATATGCACAGTTATCAAATTACTAGTTTGAACATTAGTTAATTCATTACACGGTGGCGCTAACACACTGCTTTCGACTTCACTGTCATTTCTCAGTTTACTTTGGAGCCTAGTATTACGTTTTTCACATGCCATTATTGTCTCAATATTTCACACAACAACACAGAAAAGCACAATTTGAAGAGCAAAATAAAAAAAAACACATTAACATAGCACTGAAAATAAAATCTCGTTAATTGCTAGTGCAGCTGCGCAATATTTGGTGCAAATCTACATGAATGCCACAACTGTTTTACTGTACAACAATGAAAAACTACAAATACAAAGGAAATTCTCTCTATAATTACGCTCTAGCAATAAACAATAGCTATACTAATTACACAAACTACAAGAAAAAATCAGAAGATTCCAGTGAGGTATCCTCGGCTAAGGGTCGACATATGAAACGTCCCCTTTGAAAAAATATACATGACTGTGCTTAAACCGACACACAATATTCTTTTTTTTTAGCGCAACGCAATCTGGCTTTCAGTAATCCCTACAAAAGAATAGCCCTGACTAACATTAACCCATACCTTTCACAAATCACTTACCTCACAAAAATCTTCATTACTCGAACTACTGCAATATAGTGAGCGCCACTATTGCCAGCTAAATAAAAGATTCTAACTACTGAAGGCACTAACTACTGATAGGTATAGTTAGCAAATGAAAGATTTTGATAGAAAACTAACAATGTATTTTCCTTAATAGTGTTCAAAAGTCATAATATATATAGCAGTTCATGACATCCACTCTTGCAAATGTACTGTTTCTGATGGACACACGTCCAGATCATCCGCTCTCAAAAATCCGCCATCTCACTTCCCCACATCCACCACTGCTGGCGGCTCACCTCCAACTGCGCAACGCTACGCGCTGTTAACATCCAGCTGCCCAACACTACAATGGCAGACAACAATGCAAACTAGCCACAGACTGCACACAGCACAGCCAGTGATTTTCATACAGAGCACTACGTGGCGTTACCAATAAGAAAACCTAAACAGCCTACTTACAACACCTGCAGGACGCGGAACTGCGCAAGCAAATAGTGGAAACGTGGCAAGAATGCCTGGCACAGCGCGCACGCTACAGCAGCACGACCGAGTGGTGGCTGGCACGAGCGAAGCCGACAATGCGCAGCCTGTTCATAACATGCAGCGCGGAAAAGTCACTCTGGAGGCGGACACGGCCGAGTTCTGCCAGCAGTGCCTGAAAGACGCTCTCGACGCACCAGCAGACGACCAGCAATACCTGCCGCGTGTAAGGAGAGTCGAGGCAAAACTCCTTCACATAAAGAAACAGCAAATAAGAGGCGTCCTCACCAGAAGTAAAACATATGGCGAGGTGGATGAAGAGCCACTCACCGTGCACCACCTAAATAGGGAAAGGGAGAGGCGCGCAGTGAGCTGCAGGACAAGCAGGGAAAGACGCTCACGACGACGGAGTTAACAAAACACATCGAGGACTATTTCCGAGACATGTTCCGTCGAGAAGCGACGGACGACGCGGCAACTGCTGAAATCCTCCAGCAGACGATGAGCGTGCTCACAGACGCAGACAGGGCGTTGCCGACAGAAAATGTCGACGTGGATGACATCAAAGAAACGATGAAGACCAGCGCCAGAGGAAGAGCACCCGGCGCCGACGGCATCCCGCTCGAGTTCTACCTCGCATATTGGGACGTGCTAGCAGTGCAATTCACGGAGATGTTGAACGAGATACTCGATGGGGCGGAAATTCCACCTGGTCTGACCGAAGGGACCACAACCCTCATCCCTAAGAAGAGAGCTGCCCGCCGCATTGAAGAGTTTCGTCCGATTACGCTCCTCAACGACGACTATAAAATAATTGCGAAATGCATCGCAAACAACCTGAAATCGGCGATGAGGAAAGTCATCAGTCCGTGGCAAACATGTGCGGTACCAGGGAAAAATGTATTTCCAGGGAAAAATGTATTTGACGCCACATGCACTTACAGGGACATAATAGCACAGGCAGCCACCACCAGAAGCGTTGGTGCCATAATTTCGGTGGACTTCAACAAATATCTCGAAGAGACACTAAACAGACTCGGGTTTGGGCAAAAATTCATCACAATCATCCAGAAGACACTAAGTACTGCGAGATCGACAGTTATTACCAGTAGTTGGAAAACAAAACAGATAAAACTGGACAGATCCGTGAGGCAACGCTGTCCATTGTCAATGGCTTTATTCGCTATAGCACTGGACCCGCTGCTGCGGAAACTCACAAATGACATCAGAGCATTCTCCGTAGGAGACAAAGCGATAGCATGTTTAGCCTACGCTGACGACCTAGGCATCTTTACTGAAGATCAGGAAGATATTGCGAGAGTAGAAACCATCACGAACACATTCCAAAAAGCGTCAGGCGCCCAAACCAACCCCATAAAAACAATGCTACTGCCGATAGGGAATCGACGACTCAAACCAGACAGCCAGTGGTATAAAATAGCAGAAAGCCATAAAGTTCTTGGAATATATATACAGTCTTGTCCACTTAGAATGGCCGCAAACAACTGGATGGACGTGCTACACACCATAAGAGGTCTCTCCAGACAGCACGTGAACCGGAAACTAACAATCCACCAGAAAACAGACCTGATAAACACGACGATCCTGTCGAAAGCTTGGTACTTGGAGCAAATCTTAAGCATCCCGACAGAAATTGCGCGAGCACTAATGAGCGCAGTGTACTACCTGTTGTGGCGTCAAAATATATTCAAAGTGGCGCAAGCAACGTGCTCGTTGCCAACTAAAGAAGGGGGACTAGGTCTAGTTGATATAAAGACCAAATGTGCAGCCCTTCTACTAAAACGAACGCTCGCCATCCAGGACAAAAATCCTGACAGCGTCACAGCCAAGATAATTGGAAGATACAAGCCCGCATCAGAAAAAGGGCCGGTCGACACGAGGCACATTCCCTTCAGAGTATGGATGTAGATGTAGAATGCGACACGTCAGGCTGCACTACACCAACAAAAGTTACTTCTGGACACCGTGGCGAAACCCAGCCACAGAACAGCCAAGAGAATATACTGGGCCCTCGGGGGAAAACCGACAAAAAATAAAATTGAACACAAACTCCCGCAATACAATTGGAAACAAATATGGGGAAACGTCTCGGATAACATATTGCCTAAACATGCGAAGGAGACGTGGTACAAAGTAGTCAACAGAACGGTACCAACCAACCAAAGACTGGCGGAGATGAAACTCGTCGCAAGTGACAAGTACGACGTATGTGCCGTGACCGACACACTCGAGCACCGATTCACCTGCGGGAATGCCATCGACATATGGGAAGCGTGCCAGCAGATGGTGGCCCCCATCAACAGAACGGCGCCGGGAAGCATCACAGTGGAAGCAATCACCGCCGCAGACTGCAACCCATTTCCACGACCCGAGCGACTGGCGATTCTCTGGATCCTCGCCATGACAGCACACGCCTTCGTAGCGCGGAGGCAGACCGACCAGCTGGCCTTCCTGATGGACCTCTGGGAGGAGAACAAGACGGCCCAGCAGCACAGGCGCTACCGCGAGAACTTCAAAAACTTCCTGCAGATTCTACTGCAGACAGCAATCGCCAGAGTCCTCCCCAGCCTGTGACCCTCAGCACCCCCACCAGCCACCTCACCACAAGAAGAACGTGTGCTGTGATAGTGAATAAGTGCAACACAAAAGATAAAGTGCTTTCTCCCCTCGCATCAAATAGTGAAGTGTAGTAGTAGTATAAAGTGTTTCTTCTTAGTGAAATCAGAACAGCACATCCCGTCTTTTCTCGTCATAGGCGGTTACATTGGACAGCCACAGACGTGCTCGTACTGCAAAGCAACTGATCGCTTTCGACAAAATTGTCCGAATAGGCGTCGCCCTGTGCAGCTCCCGCTCGGCGCGGATAGCGCACAAACGCAGAAAAATTCGTATGCGTCTGTAGCGTTGGGTGTTGCTCCGATTCGGCCCTCGTCACTGCCTGTGACAGAGGCTGCGTGCGAATCGTCTGCGACCCCAGCGAACACGGACAATGTCATGGACGTAACAGAAATTGATGAAAAAGCCGTCATTCCAGAAAATTCTCTCGGCAATAATGCGACAAACGTTACGGTTGTGGCTGATGTTCACCCAGAGCCGCCAAAAAGTGACGATACTGCATCCGATATTTTTCCCAACAACACGCAAAATTCAGAGAGTGGACGCAGCCCTGCTGCTGTCTCCTCAGAAAAGCGTGCTTCACGTAAAGACCCCAGTCCATCCCCGAGTAGGAGGTCGGTGAGAAATTTGTAAGTAGGCTGTTTAGGTTTTATATTGGTAACGCCACGTAGCGCTCTGTATGAAAATCACTGGCTGTGCTGTGTGCAGTCTGTGGCTGGTTGGCATTGTTGTTGGAATATTCGCAATTGTAGTGTTGGGCAGTTGGATGTGAACAGCGCGTAGCGTTGCGCAGTTGGAGGTGAGCCGCCAGCAGTGGTGGATGTGGGGTGAGACATGGCGGAGTTTTGAGAGCGGATGATCTGGACGTGTGTCCATCAGAGACAGTAAATTTGTAAGACTGGATGTCCTGAACTGCTATATATATATATATATATATATATATTAGGACTTTTGAACACTATTAAGGTAAATACATTGTTTGTTCTCTATCAAAATTTTTAATTTGCCAACTATGCCTATCAGTAGTTAGTGCCTTCAGTAGTTTGAAACTTTTATTTAGCTGGGAGTAGTGCCGCTCGGTGTATTGCAGTAGTTCGAGTAACGAAGATTTTTGCGAGGTAAGTGATTTGTGAAAGGTATAGGTTAATGTTAGTCAGGGCTATTCTTTTGTAGGGATTATTGAAAGTCAGATTGCGTTGCGTTAGAAAAATATTGTGTGTCAGTTTAGTGTTGATCAGAGTAAATAAAGAGCGAAATGTCTGAGTACGTTCAGTTCTGCTCAGCTGTTGGTAAACCTCTTACATTATTTGATTTTTTAACACAGAAATTCACAAATTTTTCTAAGGGGACGATTCACATTCACCGAATAAATCTTCAAAAAGAAAACATCGACGCGGCCGTGGAAACGGAAATTCGGATGCAAGTTCTAAATCCGATCAACAATGCCCCGTGACAGTCGTCCCTGTTGCGTCGCATGAAACAGAAGCAGATCGCCGGCGCGATGAAGTTGTTCGACATGGAAGGGAATTTCTTAATAAGCAAGAGAAAGAAAGAAATCAGCGTACAACCGCTCGTAACCGAGGCAGTATTATCAGCGCCAATTAAAAGAAAGGCAGAGGAAATGCACGAATGTCGTGCTCGGCACACAGCCCACGTCCTGACGGACGACATTCGTGCCGTCCATGCCATGCAAGTCGATTCGCCACATACGCACATACGCACATACTGATGGAAACCAACAATGATCGCCCCGGTCAGATCAACAACGCAGTACTGTTTGGTCCGAAGACGTTTCGGTACAAACTCGGTTGAAAATTAGTTGCAATACTCGTCACATAACAAAACAAACCATTCGCAGAATGAAATTATCTCCATTTATACCCCGTCTCCCTTAGTTAATGTTTCTCTGTTTCTTTCTCCACTTCCAATGCCTGTCTGTTATATGCAAATAAAAGATTTATCTATTCTTACCTTAAATATAAACGGGATTTCTGCAGTTCACAAAATTTTATCCTTAGTGGACTTTGTACATTACAGTAGTTTTGACGTAATATTCCTTCAGGAAGTTACCACAAACATCCTCAATAACATAAATGGATATGATGTCATTTATAACATTAACATAAAATGCGGTACCGCGATTGTATACAAAAACTCCCAAGAGCCAGACAATGTCCAAACGTTGCCAAGCGGACGCGCAATTGCGTGCAATATACTGTAAGACGTCGTGGTCTCCTGACCTCCAGTGCTTACATATTCCGCCCTCACAATCATGTTCCGCACATCAAGACGCTTCATTCGAACCCAAACTCGATAAGATAAAGTCAGTGTTGTATAAATTCATGTAAACGATATGCAATTGACAAGTGAGCGCACCGTGGTTGAAATACTCGAGGCTGGCGTGCACACATACATTCCAGACACGACGGTCACAGAGGCTTTTAGTTCTGGAGAGAGGCCGCACAGCGGGACGCCGGGCCCTTCAGAGGACGACCCAGCCCATGTCAGCCGGTGACCGCCCGTAGCGGACAGCGTGGGCCCGAGTGGAAAGGGGGGAACGCCCCCGTGTTCGGCATAAAAGCAAATTCCGCTACATTAGGGGGAGCGGCGAGCCTACGCATTCTTTACACATAGCACGCAGTTTCAGAGATTTTCACAGGGAGACAGCAAACGCCAAACGCCAAAGCTACAAGCTTCCAGATTGGTCGCCTTAAACGAAACGTCATTCTGCCGTTTTAGAAGAGCAATGCTGATTGGCAGACGATATTCCTGACGCCTTGAGCTGAAGGAATAATGGAAGAGACCGAAAGATATACACGTACATGTCTGGCATGGAGAGGGGCCGTTCCGTTGTCGCTCTTGGAGCGAGGAACAAGTCTCTCCTCACTGGGAGAGCACCTCTGTCGAGAGCGAATCGAAGTGCGACTCTCTATATTGAGTCCTTGCGATTAAGCGTGGTTCACTGTGTTGGCCGACACACTTTTTGTGCGGTGTGAACGAACAGGGTTATAGTTAAACGCCTGCAAGCGAATTTTTGAGTGGCATCGCGGTGGACTGGTTATCTGACCGGTGTACCACGCCAATAGTTAGACTAGGAGCGAATAGGAATCCTTGACTTCATCATCAAGGCGTAGGGAGAGTTTGACTGGCGAAGGTCAATCCAGATAGAACGACAGTTACCTTATTTGTCAGCAGCGAGTGGCGCAGACAGCAGTCATCGCAGCTTACGGTATTGTGCGCTACAGCTATTGCGAGCCCCATATTTCCTCCACAACAGTACGCTTCACTGCATTTCGCACGCGACAGCCTCGACCGTACCTAGCAACATTCTAAAGGATAATTATTCGAGTTGAGTAGGCGTGCCTCACAGCCATTCTGCGAAGTAACTACCATCTTAAACTTTGTGTAGAAATTTCATTAGCGAATCCTATCCTTGAGAGGTAACTTCACATTCCGAAAAGAACCAGGATATAAGTTGTTCAATTCATAACTAAAAGTGCCATTGTGATTTTTCGGAACTTTTGCAAAATAAATAATAACTTACGTTAGTTTAATGTTTTTCTTACATTAACTAGCACTACTCCAGTACCCAAGTATCCCACTAGTTACGTAAGAAATTTTGTGAATTTTTGCGTCATTTCTTTGCAGCGGACGGCTCCAGAAGATATTTATTTCAGAAAGTTTTTCAGGCATTTCTCTTTAGAACGTTAGGAGCGTCTGTCTGACTTCTGTAGTAGTGTGGGGGTGGAAATTGCATTTTGCAGGAGACACAGGGTAAAGGGTACATTTCAGATTAACCCGTTGCGCAGAATAACAGAATAATAGATCAACCCCACACACCTCAGAATACGTGGGATGAGATTTATCAATATTTACGGCCCCTCAGGGGCAGACAATAGACGAATGCGCGCAGCATTTTTCAACCACGAGATAGTTCCCTTGTTTGATACCACACGTCCCACAGTTCTCGGCGGCGATTTTAACTGTGTAACAGACCCATCCGACCAGCACCCTACGGCCACTATGTGTCCTGAATTAGTGAAACTGTTGACCGCCAAAGATCTGCGAGACACGTGGCGTCTCCTCCACCCACACACAACGCAGTATACGCACATATACAATAGTGGAGCAAGCAGAATAGACCGCATATACGTCTCTCAACAGATTACAAACAACCTAAATAGCGTAGACATCATCCCTGTCGCGTTTAGCGACCATTGCGGTTATGTTGCTGCCATCCACCTACAGCGTACAAATGAAACACCTACTCCCGGGTTGTGGAAGCTTAATACGAAACATCTTGCCGCGACAGACTTCCGTTCGAAAATGCAATCTGTATGGCAGCTTTGCCTGCAGATAGAGAAAAACTACAGCTCAGCACTAGAGTGGTGGACTTTCTACGCAAAGCCGCAAATTAGGATGATTGCTCAATGTCATAGCCAGGAGGTATCCTTCTGGACGCAGCGCACAACAAAATTTTACCAAAAATGCCTCAAAGACGCGTTAAACGCCCACATCGGACCAAATGAAAATCTCCGCCTCCGCTTAAACCGTATTAAAGCAAAGATTCTCCGTATACATAACGAAAAGGCAAAAGGAATTTTGGTCCGAAGTCGCGCCTTGTGCGCTCTGGACGACGAAGAACCGTCGTCCTATCATCTCGCGCGTGAAAAAACACGGGCAAGACGCAAACACGTAGAATCGATAACGACTGCGTCAGGCGAGCGCCTTACGCGGAAAACAGACATTCTCCAACATATTACAGCCCACTACACGGACTTATTTCGAGACGTTGCGACAGACGACGTAGCGCTAAATTATTTGTTATGCGACCTGCAGACTGACATTTCGGACGCGGACCGAGAACAGTTGATAGCAGAGATGACAGTACAGAACACAAAACCTATTGTACAGTCGTGCTCTAAAGGAAAGTCGCCGGGACCTGATGGCCTGCCAACCGAATTCTATCAGGTCTACTGGGACATCTTTGGACAAAAACTCACCGACATAGTAAATGAAGTAATTCGTGGCACCGATATTCCCGCAAAATTTCTGGAAGGTCGAGTTGTGCTCGTCCCCAAAACGCAACATACATGTCGTGTCCAAGATTTCCGGCCCATCACGTTACTCAATACTGACTACAAAATCGTTGCAAGGTGCCTTGCAGCAAAGATGAAGCCAGTCATGAACAAAGCTATCAGCTCCTACCAAACGTGCGGAGTCACACACCACAATATTTTCCACGCAGCATCCTTGTACCGAGACATAGTAGCTCACACGGCAGTCCATAAGTTATCGACAGCTATTCTGTCCATTGACTTTGCGAACGCTTTCGATCGCATAAGCCACAAATACTTACTACAAGTCATGACAAAAATGGGATTTGGCCGAGAATTTATCAAAATTATTGAAAATATTCTCACGGGAGCAAGATCAATAGTCACATTAAGTGGATGGCAAACTAAACCGATCCCTATTTGTCGCTCTGTCAGGCAAGGATGTCCGCTGTCAATGTTCTCATTCGTGATTGCCATAGACCCGCTTCTCAGAACAATAGGCAGGACGTCAAAAGTTGTACAAATACACAATGCTTCCATTAAATGTGTGGCATACGCAGATGACGTAGGCGCTTTCATTGACCACATAGCAGACATAGACTCGATACGCGCCTCCCTTCACCAGTATGAACGTGCGTCTGGAGCAGCGATAAACACTTTTAAAACTGTTCTACTTCCACTGGGTCTGCTAGCCACCGGTATTGTCCGCCCATGGTACAGAGTCGTGAGAGACCATCAAGTATTGGGTCTAGACATAACTGCGTGCCCGCAGCATATGCAAGCACGAAATTGGAGAAGAATTCTCAACTCCATTAAGGGCCTCTGCAAATGCCACGCAACCCGGCACCTTAACTTGCACCAGAAAGTCAAACTAATCAATTCCTTTATTCTCTCCAAGGCGTGGTATATGGCGCAGCTGCTTAGCGTGCCAAAACAAATAGGACGCGCTATATCTCAGGCAGTATACTGGTTACTCTGGCGCCACGAAATTTTTAAAGTGCGAGCAGCAGTTTGTGTCTTGGACCCGTCACATGGAGGACTCGGGCTAGTAGACTTCAGTCGCAAATGTGCAGCGTTGCTCGTCAACCGCACCGCTGAAATGCAGGCCGGCTTTCCCGATGGATCGACAGCATCCCTGCTGGGAATCCATCGGCCAGAATCTGAAAGCGCCCCAGTATCGGTGGCCAACATCCCTTACCGTATGTCCTTTGTACGAGAGTATATCCTAAATAGAAGCTACGTCATCCGCACGGCCACGAATCCACACAGGACAGCACGGCAACTATATATTGAATTGATGGGACAACCTCCCCTTAATAAATTGGAAGTCCGCTTACCTGCTGTAAACTGGAAGCAAGTGTGGTCAAATATCAATAACAGTATTCTGCCGTAGCCGGCCGAAGTGGCCGTGCGGTTAAAGGCGCTGCAGTCTGGAACCGCAAGACCGCTACGGTCGCAGGTTCGAATCCTGCCTCGGGCATGGATGTTTGTGATGTCCTTAGGTTAGTTAGGTTTAACTAGTTCTAAGTTCTAGGGGACTAATGACCTCAGCAGTTGAGTCCCATAGTGCTCAGAGCCATTTTTTGAGTATTCTGCCGTCCGTTGTGTCTGCGTTGTGGTACAAACTAGTCAACAACACACTGCCCACCAATCAGCGTTTAGCCGACATTCAGCTTCTCCCCTCCCCCAACTGTGGCAGGTGTGGCGTGCCTGACACCAGAGAACACCGCCTGCAATGTCAAGCTGTTTCCGATGTGTGGAGGACTCGCCAGTTAATGGTGGCTCTCATCACGCGAACTACGCCGGTCCACGTTTCTGTTGATAATGTCATTGCACCAGATTTTAAATATTTCCCACGTGCAAAAAACAATACTGCTGTGTGGTTGTTGGGCCATACTGTCTACGCCCTCATCGACCGACAAATTCACGATGGACTCACCTTTCTGACTTACATTTGGGAACAATATGCAATAGTGAAAAACACCACGAATATTTTGCCAATTTCTTATCAGCTGCATTGCATCATGCATATGCGAAACAACTCTAAAATGTGTGCGAGATCCTCTCAAATTCCTTCAGTTGTCCATTTAGTATCGCAATTGAGTTTCGATGCTTAGTACACTGATCTCATTCTTGCGTCTTACATGTTGATCTAGCAAAAATAAGTTTAGACATATAGTTAGCGTCAGGTTGGTGAAATATAACCAGTCTCCATGTATCTGTCTATCTTTGTTGAATGCCTACCGATAAACTAGTATATATATGAACATATTAGAAAAAAAGGAAAAAAGCAAGAAAGTTAGAGAAAGGAATAACTGAGTAATAGGATGCGGTTACATTATCGTCAACTTAAAAAAATAAGAAAAAAAGAGACAAAGGAAACAAAAAAGAAAAATACACCGGTAAATAAAAAAATAAAAATAAAGAAAAAATAAAAAGAAAACTAAGAGAAAAAAAGAAAAGAAAAACGAAAAAAATACGCCGGTTCTCATCCGAACACCACAGTTAAGCAACATCGGGTTCGGTTAGTACTTGGATGGGTGACCGCCTGGGAACACCGGGTGCTGTTGGCTCTATCTCATTTTTTCATTTTTACGTCGCTACACCTGCCAGCCCTCTTTTCATACTAACTTTAAGGCTTGACAAAGATGCTTCCACAAGCATTTTAAACTACTGTATCAAACGTAAGATACGAAATAACAGTAATGAACTCAGTTTGAGCAAGAATGCGCGAAGGAAGAGTGCTAGAACACCTTGAAAATAACCAACCAACCTACGCATCGACAGATGAGTTCTGAAATACGTCAGGGCCTACTGTTTTGTAGCAGTGCTAAATTCCACAAAGAATGTAAATAAACAAAAAAAAAAAGAAGTAATCAGCCGTACTTGTCCGATCACCTAAGTGAAGCAACATCGTCAGTACTCAGATGGGTGACCGCATGGACACTCTGGCTGTCTTCAGTTTTTGCTTTTTATTCACTGCCCCTGCCAGCCCTCTTTCCATACCGTCTTTCTGTTGTCACGAAGATACTTCCTTAAGCATTTTCAACGGCTGTAACGTCCGTAAGGTACGAAACTGCAGTAATTAACTCAGTCTGAAGGAGAATGTGCTAACCAAGTTTGTCAGGAAGTCTTTGAAAACGACAAAACAGTACGAATCGGCAGGTATGCTCCGAAATACGTTAGCGGCTATTGTTCTGCAGCGGTGTACAGCTCCGAATTCGATTTGTAATCATAAATGTATTCTTTAGTCGTCTCGCCTCCTCCCGCAGTCGTTTCTCGTGCTTGTGCTGTCATATCGACCACGACCTGAGCAGCAGCGAGTGGCATTAATGCACCGCGCAAATTACGCAAATATCTGGAAGCGCGGCGCGTGTCAGACAGGTGAGAAAGCTTCCGTCGGTCCAGCAGGACACCGCGCGCAGTCCCCCCGCCGCCCGGCCGCGCGCAAGCCCTGCGCCGGATAACAGGAACAAGGTGCGTCGCCAGCCAGTGTCGGAGGCCGCACGCACCAAACGAATGACAGGCGGTGCATCCAGTAGCTGTGTTGTGCGTCTCACCTTGGTTCGGCAGTCGCCTATGAGACGCCGAGCGCGCTGGTCGCACCGCTCAGGGGGTCTAGCGGTCAGTCGTGACTTCGCTGTCGTCGCGTGCGCGTCGGCGCGTGGTTGCTCCTTTTTGCTGCTCTACAGCCGGTAAGTACCACCATGTCGACATTTAACAGGGCGAATAGCGCTCAGTGCTTATTCGATCGGAATGCTAAGCGGCCGACAGCACTTGAAATTCACGAACGGATCTTTGACCAACTTAAATTACCGGATGAAATTGTAGACACTTTCCAGTTGGACTTTGTATTGTATTCCTTGTTTATTAAGTTTACCAATGCTGACCACTATGATAAATTTATTGAAATGTTTGCTGGCGTGCGCAAGTTTAAACATTTTGATGGCAGTGTCGGTAATGTTCAGATTATTCCCTCTGGCTACGGTGTGCGAACTGTTCGCGATTTCAGTGTTCCACCTGAATGTCCAAATGATTATATATCCCGCGGTTTGGCACGGTATTGTCTATCAGTAGTGACAAGTGGGGTAGCGGGTACCGTTACCAAGTAAACAGTGGTGTACGGTGTGTGCGAATAGATATCAAAAAGCACATTCCGTCTTACTTTATGATCGTGGGCGTGCGTGCGCAAATTAGTTATGTCGGGCAACAGCCAACGTGTTCTGTCTGCCACTCGTCTGAACATTTGCGTACGGACTGCCCTCGGCGACGCCCTGTTCAGCTCCCGCGCGAACGGCCTGTAGACGCCTCTGGTCAGTTTGTGCCGCTTCTGAGTGAAGTTGTAGCGGGCACGGTATCCCAACCCGTCCCACCGATTCCGCCACCTGCAGTAGACGCAACCGTTCCCTCTGTTTCCGACGAACCGGTTACTGATGCTATTGATCTTGTCGACGCGTCACCAGAAGAATCTCTTTCTTCGCGGCCAGAATCCGTTCCGCCAGCTGAATTAACGGTAACTTCTGTCCCTGTGACTGAACACGTGGAGGCGACTCTGCCCCCGCCGCCCGCCCCGAAGTAGAAGCCTACGCTGCCGAAGCAGCAGCGTAAGCGGAAGGTTAAGGGGAAGAAATCCAGGGACAGCTCACCGACCCCTCTCTCAGGGACCGGCAGTGAATCTGAGACACTGTCGTCGTGCTCAGGGGGTGGGACGAAAGACACCAGGGAGACGCGCATACAGGAGCAGACCCAGCGTTTGCGTCAGCTACTGGGGAGTCAGGGCGATAAGGCTGAGCCGCCTGTTAAACGTAAAAGTGAGCAGGCCGGCGATCAGTCACTGAGACGGCAACGCACTCGTTCGGGGACGGGTGCGGCCTTCCCCCCACGTGCGCAACCGATGGAAGCAGAATCTTCGCAAGTTGTTGACAGGGATCGTATGGAGCAGGATGACGCTTCGTAGAAGTCGCCGGAGGACGCCCCACTGTCAGGGGTGGTTCCGGACCCCCCAGCCGCACCTACGTAAATGCATTCCTGTTCAAACCACTCAGTAGTTGTTTTCATGTTACCTTTTTGTGTTTGTCAATGTTTATTTGTGTTTGTACTAATCACGCTGTGTCTTGCACGTGGACAATATTTTACGGTTGCGATAGAGCTTTCTCCCTTTTGCTCTTTTTGTTCAGTGGCTTGCCAAAGGTTTACAAGAGTATCAACGGTGTTATCTTTTACTGTGAATGTTTGCCATGACGTGTTTGTCAGCCTTTGGACGGTGCAGTATAGCCGTTTCACTTCCTGCTGCCGCCGTTATAATTTGATCTCAATGTCGTGCTTGTACTGTTATAATGTTTCGCTTTTACTGTCGCGTTGTCTTGTGGCAATGTTGCTATGTTGAGGGGCGGTTTCTGTTTGCTTTTTGGCGTTTTTTTTTTATGCAGCAGTTTTTTTTAGAAATCCGTGCGTTTTCCTGTGTTTGTTTGCTGTCAAATGTCTGTTGTTCTATAGACGGTTTGTTACTGTCGATCAATATTCATGTCTACCTTGCTGTATTGCTGTTATCGTGAAATTTTGTAATGTCAGCGATGTTGTACGTTTGGCGTCATTCTCACGCGTTATATTAATGACCTTGGCATGCCATGTTTGTCACGTGTTTCCGCCGTCTTTACGGAAAGATTGTACACGCACGTTGCATTATGTGGTTGGATGTCGTCATTTCGCGCAGCTGTTGTGTTCCACTGTGTTCGGTCTGCGCTGTGCGCGTGTTCAACGCACAACTCGGTCCATGTTTTTCTGTCTCCACTGTGTTACTTTTATTATGCGTGACTATGTCCTATCTGTTGCAACTCTCAGATGGGGTTTGCTTTATTGCGGGGTTTTTGTTTGCCGTTTTTTTGTGCAATTTCCTGCATGCTTGCAACTTTTCGAATGGCGTAATTCAGGTCACTGTTCTGTCATGTTTTTTTTTTTTTTACAAGTTGTTCTACTGTACTCCTTACTGGGTGGCTATGTGGTATCTGCCCAATTGTGTTTTAAGTTTTATTTTTCATTAAGCATGTTCTGTCTCTTTCCACTTTTATATTTTTACCTGTTGACTTCCATTTGTATCCCCATGATATGCATATCGCCTTGTGTATTTTCCTGCCATGTTACGTGACGCGCCTACCGTCGGATGGCTTGATGTTTTTCTCTGCACTCCACCTCTAGACCGATTAGTTTGTTTTCGATCTTAACGTTGAATGTCAATACCATAACGGCTGCGTACAAAGTTTCATTATTCACAGCTCTCATATGATTTGGCCGTTATCATGTTGTTCTTCTTCAGGAGGTGGCCGGTAGAGTTTTTAGTGATATTCCTGGCTATGGTGTTATTTACAATGTGGACCGTGACTAAGTGTGGCACTGCCATTTTATACAAAGACTCGTTCGAGCCTCAAGACGTTCAGGTGCTGCCTAACGGCCGCGCTATTGCGTGTACGATACGGGGAGTCCGTGTTGTAAATATCTATGCGGCGTCGGGCACGGACAAGCGCCGTGACCGGTCGCGTTTTTTTAGCTCTGAGATTTGTCCTTTTTTAACGCCTGGTCGTCCACTTGTGGTAGGGGGGATTTTAACTGTTGTTGATGCTGCAGATATGAGTACCGGTCCCACATTGTCAGGAACTTGCCGCGTTGATTACTGCTGCTGATTTGTGTGATACTTGGCGACATTTCCACCCACGTCGCACTGTATTCACGCACCTCTAAAACACCGGGGGCAGTCGCCTTACCGGATTTACGTTTCTCGCGCCCTCAAGGATGCTCTCCTTCGTGTTGACGCGCTCCCCGTGGCGTTCAGTGATCACTGTGGCTACGTTTGTGATGTGCGGCTGCAGGGTGGGGCTGCGGCTCCTGTCCCGCGGGTTTGGAAGCTAAATGTCACTCACTTGCCGAAGGACGGTTTTACGCTTGACGATTACGGCTGTGTGGGAATCTTGCGTACAAAAAGTTGGCAATTACCCCTCGACGCTCGATTGGTGGTTGGCGTTAGCTAAGCCTCAGCTACGTCGTGCCGCGCAAGCGTTCAGTCGCGAGGAGTCGTACTGGAGGAACCGTACGCTCGACTTTTACCAGCAGTCTTAGGGATGCCTTCGACGCCCCTATTGACCAATATGGTAACCTCCGTGTGCGGCTCAATCGCATTAAATGCAAGATTCTGGGGATTCATCGCGAAAGGGCGAAAGGTCACATAGTCCGTAGTCGTTTTGCGGGCACCGTTGATGGGGAGCATCCGACGACTTTTTGTTTGGCGAAGGAGAGACGCTTGGCGTCTACGAAATGTGTTCGGAGTTTAACGGATGCTGGCGATCGCCTCGGTGGCAGACGGGATATGGTTGCTCACGTCACTGCTTATTATTCCGCGTTGTTTTTCCAACTACGATGGTGATGGCATCACCACTGCCGCCTGTTTGGACGAGCTACGTTGTTTTTTAACGGACGACGATCGCGCCGACTTAACTGCAGCGTTGTTGCCACAAGATGTTTTATCGACATTGGAGACTTCCCTTTGGGACACGCCTTCAAAGCCCGACGGTTTACCGATGGAATTTTATCTCGCCGTCTGGGACGTTATTGGGGACATGTTCACTTCATTGATTAACGACGTCCTTCGTGGTGTGGCAGTGCCCAGCCGCTTTATGGACGGTAGGGTGGTGCTTATTCCTAAGAAGGAAGGAGACTGTCGCGTCCAAGACCTGCGGCCTATCACCTTATTGAATGCCGACTATAAGATAGTTGCGAGGTGCGTGGCTGACAAGTTGAAATCTGTCGTGGATAAGGTTATTGCTGCTCCGCAGTCGTGTGGAGTACGGCGTCGTAACATCTTTACTGCGGCTTCTGCATACAGGGACGTTGTCTGTTCAGCGGCGGCTCCTGCTACCTCTGCAGGAATCTTATCCATTGACTTCGCCAACGCCTTTTATCGTGTCAGTCACGACTACCTCCTTCAGGTCACGTCGCGCATGGGTTTTGGTCTCCCATTTCTGGAAGTGGTACGCAACTTACTTACGGGAGCTCGGTCGGCGCCAGGCGAAAAAGCAGACCTCTTCCCGCACTCAGACGGAGGGTGATATCGTTACTGCAACGCAACAACGTGACATCGCGGTGCAACATTTGAAAACTTTCCTGAGCCAACCGACTTCTGCTACCGATTCCGGCATGGCGGTGGATCCGCCTTTGTCTGTGACACCTTCCCCCTTTCCGATTAAAAGAAAGGCCGAAGATTCGCACCATCGTCGTGACCCCCCTTCCACCCACGACTTGTCGCCGCCTTTCTCTTCGGATGTCGAAATGCCCGCCGTGCAGCATTCCGTCACAGAGGGTGCCGTCACAGTTTCCAGGACCCCACCGCCCCCGCCCCCCCCCCTTGTCAATCACGGGATTGGTCGGAGGACGTTGAGGCCGGTGATCACCATTAGTGTGACTATTTGTATGTCCTTCCCCCTCCTAGCACGTTGGTATGTTTTATCGTGTTTTAAACATTTTCCTGTTTTTATGTTGTTTTTTCACTGTGTTTTACGTGTATATGGTTAACGACTGTAGCCAGTGGATCATTTTAAGTCAATCTTAAGTTGCGCAATCCGCAGAAGGCTATTATTTAAAAAAAAAATTTGTATGATAATAACTGTCATGTCGCTTTTTTTACAAGAGGTGACTTGTGAAGCGCTTTTATTTTTGCATCCCCCCTGCGGGTTCGGGGGTAAGAATAGGCCCGCGGTATTCCTGCCTGTCGTAAGAGGCGACTAAAAGGAGTCTCAAATGTTTCGGCCTTATGTGATGGTCCCCTCTCGGGTTTGACCTCCATCTTTCTAAATTATTCCGAAGAGCGAGCCAATTGGGGAAGGGCGCCTTACATGGTGCACTGTATCCTTCGTGCATTGAGACCTTTAGCCGTCTTTCTCGTCGTTGCAATGGTGTCCCGCTCGTTTTCGATCTCTTGGGCGATTACCACGCTGCACTCTGCAGTGTTGCTTTCAACTGCGACGACGAACTTGGACATTTTTGCACCTATGATCCAGCACGATAGCCAGTCCGTTGTGGTGGGGCCGCCATGTACCCTCTTGGTTGTAGCCCCCTCACAACACAGGGATCGCTCTACTGATGCCTGCGCCGTTAACTCCCCACGTATGCCAAGGAGTAGATGCCCATCTCCCTGGGGCATCAGGACTCCCGGCAATGGCCGTCCTGCCGGGTGGGTATTGCTGCGGCTGGGTGGCGCCCGTGGGGAGGGCCCTTGGTCGGAGTTGGTGGCATCAGGGCGGATGACCCGCAATGAAGCGTGGTACATCATCTCTCGCTGGCGGCCAGCCACCAGCAGTCTCTAAGCCTTCGAGGGCTCATTTTAAGGGTAACGTTTATGACCCCAAATCGTTCCCATCCCTGGCCACACCATGGGAGGAACGAAAGGCATTGAATGAAAGTGAGACGTATTCGCCCAGGTATCTTGTCTGTACCAGAGCTGATGATGACTCGTTTCTATCCGTGAGGCCTCAGTTCTTTGTAGAGCATTTAGAGGACAAGTTTGGGGTTGTGGAGGGCTTGTCCAAGATGCGGTCCGGATCGGTGTTGATAAAAACGGCATCCTCCGTCCAGTCGCGGGCCTTGCTCGCTTGTAATAAGCTGGGGGATGTCTCCGTAACTATAACGCCCCATAAAAGTCTGAATATGGTCCAGGGCATTATCTTCCACAGGGATCTCCTTGTACAGTCCGATGACGAGCTGCGCGCCAACTTGGAGCGCCGAGGTGTCCATTTCGTCCGGCGCGTCCACTGGGGTCCGAGGGATCGTCAAGTTGCCACCGGTGCCTTCATCTTGGCCTTCGAGGGTGACCGCGATTGCGGTCGACCATCCCATCCTGATCATCCCTGTGCCCCGCCTCCCATCTGTGAACTGTGGTGAGCACCATCCGCCTTGCTTGCCGGACTTTCCGATTCTGCAGAAGGAGCGGAAAATCTTGGAAATCAAGACCCTCGACCGCCTGACGTACGCTGAGGCGAAGCGGAAATATGATCGGCTTCATCCAGTGCGTATGACATCTTCTTATGCCACAACTGTCACTCCTGCTCCAGTTCCATCAGCTCCAGTCAGCTCTCAGAGTCGAAGGCCCACACCTGCCCCCTTGATGGTGGGGAGCACTAAACTCCCTGTTGCTCCTGCTCCATCTACCTCAGGAGCAACGCCCCCCAACCATCGGGGACATCAGTTCCCCCTTCCCAGCCGGAGAAGCGTAAGACTTCTTCGGCTCCTCTCGCCAGGAAGGGGTCCCTTGGGGACCTCCCTTCGTAAGTTCCGACGGGTACCAAAGCCGACAGCCGCAAGTGGCTCAAACAACCGCCGTTCCCCGGTCGTCGGGACACACGGTCGTCGTCTGTCCCTGAGACTGACCCTGTGAAGCCCTCCAAGCCTGAACCACCGAAGGCACAACGCGAGAAACAGAAACAGAAGCAGAAGAAAGTCCCCAAGAATACCGACATTGCGGTGGCACCCGTCCCACCGCTTCCTACAAGCTCTGCGTCTGAGGACGAGGTGGAGATTCTGGCATCCGCTGAGGACCTGGATCTCGCCAGTCCCTCGGACGCAATGGATGGCTGTTGTACAGGTGGTGACTCAGTAGCATCAGGGGCCCCGGAGGCATAATCTGCCTCCCCAGTCCCTTCACGCCTTTCCCATCCATGGCCAATACCATCCTCCAGTGGAACTGCAGCGGTTTCTTCCACCATCCAGCTGAGCTCCGCCAACTTATCAGCCTTCATCCTTTCCTTTGCATTGCTCTGCAGGAACCTTGGTTTCCAGCAATGCGAACCCCCACCCTCTGTGGCTATCGGGGTTATTATTAGAACCGGGCAGCTTATGAAAGGGTGTCTGGTGGCGTCTGCATATATGTCCTTAACTCTCTTCACAGCGAGTTTGTACCTCTACAAACAGCTTTAGAGGCTGTCGCTGTTCGGGTGTGGACGCCACAGGCTGTTACCGTCTGCAGTCTTTACCTTCCACGGGTTGGTGCTGTCGCGCAGCATGTCCTGGCTGCTCTGATAGCCCAACTGCCGCCACCTTTCTTGTTGCTGGGCGATTTCAATGCCCACAACCCTCTATGGGGTGGGACTGTCTCCGATGACCACGGTCGTGCCGTGCAGCTTTTGTTGGCTCAGCTCGATCTTAGCCTCTCTAACACCGGTGCTCCCATGCATTTCAGTGTGGCCCATGGCTCGTTCTCGGCCATCAATCTCTCTCTTTGCAGCCCCGGATTGTCCCATCCCTCCACTGAAGAGTGCATCCTGACCTGTGTGGTAGTGACCATATTCCCATCTATTTGTCACTGCCCCAGTGTTATTCTTCTGGGCGCCTACCCCGCTGGGCTCTCCACAAGGCTGACTGGCCGGCATTTACTTCCGCTGCGACCACTGAGTCTCCCCCACAGGGAGACATTGACGAGGTAGTCGGTGTCTTAACCACGTCCATCATTTCGGCGGCCGAGGCTGCCATCCCCCGCTCTTCTGGACTCCCTCGGAGGAAGGCTGTACCCTGGTGGTCGCCGGAGATTGCTGAGGCTATTCGCGACCGTCGGCGTGCTCTCCAGCGTCATAGGCGGCAGCCGTCTCTCGAGACCCCCATCGCCCTTAAGAGGCTCCGTGCCTTGGCCCGTCGTCTTATTGCACGGCGTAAGCAGGAGTGCTGGGAGAGGTATGTCTCATCCTTGGGCTCCCGTGTCTCCCCCTCGCTCGTGTGGTCCCGGATCCGGCGGATTTACGAATACCAGACCCCCATGGGTGTCCCTGGGCTCTCCTTGGACGGCGCTGTCTGCACGGACGCTGCCGCCGTTGCTGAACACCTTGCTGCGCACTTTGCTAAGAGCTCTGCGACTGCCTCCTATCCCCCCGCCTTTCGCTCTCTAAAGGAGCGAGCCGAACGGATGCCGTTCTCATTCCACACGCGTCGTTCTGAAAAATACAATGCTCCTTTCAGCGAGGGAGAATTCCTCGCTGCCCTCGCCGATTGCCCTGATACAGCACCGGGACCAGACTGCATCCACGCGCAGATGCTGAAGCATCTCTCCAGGGACTGCCAGAGACACATTCTCGCGATATTTAATCGCATTTGGAGCGAAGGCGTGTTCCTGTCGCAATGGCGAGAGGGTCTTATTGTCCCCATCGTGAAGCCCGGTGCGGACCCACTGGCGGTGGACAGCTATCGTCCCATTACCCTCACCAAAGTTTTGTGCAAATTGCTCGAACGTATGGTGGGGCGGCGTTTGTGTTGGGTCCTTGAGTCACGCGGCCTCCTCGCTCCATCCCAGGGTGGCTTCCGTCGGGGCCGGTCTGCCATGGACAATTTGGTGCGGCTGGAATCTGCTATTCGTACGGCCTTTGCCCGACGTCAGTATCTCGTTGCTGTATTTTTCGATCTGCGGAAGGCGTATGACACCACATGGAGGCATCACATCCTCGCCACGTTGCATGAGTGGCGTCTTCGTGATCGGCTCCCGGCTTTTATCAAACCTTTTTATTGCGCCGCTCTTTCCGGGTGCAAGTCGGTGCCGCCTCTAGTTCATCTTATATACAGGAAAATGGGGTCCCGCAGGGCTCGGCGTTGAGCGTCTCCTTATTTCTCGTCGCCATTAATGGTCTGGCTGCAGCCGTGGGGTCGTCGGTGTCTCCTCCTTTGTATGCCGACGACGTCTGCATCTCATTTAGCTCCACGACTACGGGAGTCGCCGAACGCAGGCTGCAAGTCGCCGTTCGCAAGGCAGCATCATGGGCTCTGACTCATGGTTTTCAGTTCTCTGCAGCCAAGATTCGAGTTATGCACTTCTGCAGGCGTCAGACGGTCCACCCTCATCCTGAACTTTACCTGCTTGAAGTGGTGGACACTTGCCGCTTCTTAGGACTCGTGTTAGATGCCCGGCTCACACGGGTTCCTCAAATTACTTAGCTGAAGCAAAAGTGCTGGCGGCACCTCAACGCCCCCCGCTGCCTGAGCCACACATCTTGGGGTGCGGATCGCTGCACGCTGTTGCAATTATACAGAGCCCTTGTGCAGTCAAGGCTTGATTATGGGAGCCTGGCCTATGGGTCTGCATCGCCCTCAGTGTTGATGTTGTTAGACCCCATACACCACTGTGGAGTTCGGCTTGCAACTGGCGCTTTTCGTACGAGCCCCGTGGATAGTCTACTGGTGGAGGTCGGGGTTCCCCCGCTGCGGATTCGCCGCCATCGACTGCTCGCCGACTATGCTGTCCATGTGCATTGCTCGCCAGGCCATCCCAATCGTCGCCTGCTTTTCCCTGCCATGGTCCTCCATCTGCCCGAACGGCGACCTAGGTCTGGCCTTTCCATAGCTGTCCACATCCAGTCCCTGCTGTCGGAACTGGGGTCATTCCCTCTTCTGCCTCCCTTCCGGGTCCGTGCACCTACGCCTCCCTGGTGTTTGCCCTGTCCGTCCGTCCGTCTGGACTTGGCACAGGGACCCAAGGACTCGGTTCCGCCTGTGGCCCTCCATCGCCGTTTTCTTGCGCTCCTCGCCTCATTTTCGGGCTGTGAGACTGTCTACGCTGATGGTTCCCTGGTTGATGGTCGCACTGCCTACGCTTTTGCTCACGCTGCCCATGTTGAACAGCGCTCCTTGCCGGCTGGCTGCAGTATTTTTACTGCAGAGCTGGTCGCCATATTGCGCGCTCTTGAGCATATGCGTTCCTGCTCAGGTACGTCCATCGTCATCTGCAGTGACTCCCTGAGCAGCCTCCAGGCCATCGACCGCTGCTATCCCTCTTCTCCTCTGGTGTCCTCTATTCAGGAGTCTGTTTCCGCCATTACCCGCTCTGGTCGTTCGGTGGTCTTTATTTGGACGCCAGGTCACGTTGGCGTCCCGGGGAACGAACGTGTCGACAGGCTGGCCAAAGGGGTGATCGACGCCCCAGCTTTGGCAATCGGCCTCACGGCTCGCGATCAGCAGCTGGTGTTGCGCCGTAAGGTGCTTGGGATGTGGTGTGCTGAGTGGCGAGGCATGACAGCCCCGAATAAACTACGGGCTGTCAAGGACACGACCGATGTGTGGCGCTCCTCCCTGCGAGCTTCTCGCAGGGACTCTGTCATCCTGTGTCGGCTCCGCATCGGCCATACATACATGACGCACGGCCATCTTTTGCGTCAGGAGGATCCCCCCGTGTCGGTGTGGGTCCCGGCTGACGGTCGCCCACATTTTATTGGAGTGTCCCTGACTGCGCACCCTCCGGCAGTCTTTCAATCTCCCGGGCACTTTGCCTTTGATTTTATGCGACGATGCCTTCATGGCTGACAATGTTTTACATTTTATTCGTGGTAGTCCTTTTTATGGTTCCATTTAGGGGGGTCCTGCACCTTTGCCTTTCTGTGTCTTTAGTCCTCGCGTCTCTCAATATTTGTTGCTGTTTTGGTGTGTCGTTGGATGGTTGACTTTCCCTTTTTTGTTGTGGTCAGTCCACCAGTCTCCGGCCATCTTCTTTTCATCTATTTCTTTCTGTCTGGTGTTCGTCTGTACTCTTCTTTTCTGTAGTGTTTGTTGCCTAATTTGTGTTGTTTAGCGCCTGGGGGGGGGGGGGGAGTCTCCTTCCCCTTGGGGTTTTATCTGCTCCGCGACATGATGTCTCGCCTGTTTTGTGGAATGGGGGACTGATGACCTTAGATGTTTAGTCACCCTTAAATGTCCCAACCACCACCACCACCACCACCACCACCACCACCACCGATGACCAAAATTAAAATACACCGGTTCTCGTTCGATCACCGAAGTTAGGCAACATCGGGCCCGGTTAGTACTTGGATGGGTGACCGCCTGGGAACACCGGGTGCTGTTGGCTCTCTCATTTTTTCCTTTTTACGTCGCTACACCTGCCACGCTTCTTTTCATACTGACGTTCAGGTGTGACAAAGGTGGTTCCACAGGCATTTTTTAAACTACTGTATTAAACGTAAGATACGAAATTACAGTAATGAACTCAGTTTGAGCAAGAATGCGCGAAGGAAGAGTGCTAGGAACTCCTTGAAAGTAACGAAACACAACGAGTCGACACGTGTGTACTTGAAATGACTCAGAGCCTACTGTTTTGTAGCAGTACTAAATTCCAAAAACTAACAAAATAAATCAATTAAAAAAAAATACACACACACACACAACTGTTCGGGACCCGTCACCGAAGATAAGCAACGACGTTAGTACTCAGATGGGTGACAGCCTGGGAGCTCTGGCTGACTTCATTTTGTGCCTTTTGTCGCTGCCCCTGCCAGCCCTCTTTTCATGCTACCTTTCCGATGTCACAAAGATGTTTCCACAATGATTTAAAACTGTTGTAATAAACATAAGATACGATATTAAGGAACTCAGTTTGAAGAAGAGAGTTTGAAGAAGGTTTCCAAAGTGTCTCTGTAAGTAACAAAACAGTACGAAAGGACAGAAACGTTCTGAAATACGTCAGGGCTTATTCTTTTGTAGCGGTGTACAAGTGCAAATTTGTAAACAAAAATCTATCTTTCGCCGCTAGAAGAGATGGATGCTTTGGCGAAGCGCCTGTGTCTTCTGTCCTAGTTTCCGCACCTTTCCCAGGCACAGTGCTGCTCTACTAGCTGCGAAACGGCCGCCCACGGGGTCTCGCAGACGTTTGTCGTGCTTGTGCTGTCATATGGACCGCGACCCGAGCGGCAGTCGAGCAAAGTCGGGACGGAAGGGGGGACAGGCGAAAATGCACCGCGCAAATTACGCAAGTATCTGGAAGCGCGGCGCGTGTCTGGCAGGTGAGAAAGCTTCCGTCGGTCCAGCAGGTCACTGCCACAGCCCGCGCAGCCCCCCCGCCGCCCGTCCGCGCGCAAGCCCTAAAGATGCGTCGCCCGCGAGTGTCGGAGGCCGCACGCACCAAACGGATGACAGGCGGTGCATCGAGCAGCTGTGTCGCGTGTCTCGCCTACTTGCTTTGCGTCAAATGTGCCACGGAAAGCGGCGATTGCGTGTGTTGGGAGAAGAGGCGAATGCTTCTTCTGTGGCGCGGCTATAGTATAAGGACGCCAACGGGCATACCATGTTGAATACACCGGTTCTCCCCCCCTGCGGGTACGGGGATTAGAATAGGCCCGCGGTATTCCTGCCTGTCGTAAGAGGCGACTAAAAGGAGTCCCTCCCCCTCACGGGGGTAGTTCGCGCCTGCGTCCGGAGACGGACGGTTCCACGACCTATCATCGTGGTCCTTTTGGTTTTTTCACTTCTCGTTTCTTCCTTCCTTTTGTTGGTTCCTTTCTTTGCTCTTCTCCACCTCACTGTCTTCCTTACTCTTTCCCTTGCCTTCTCCTTGCCTTCTCATTGCCTTTTTCTCCTTGCCTTCTCATTGCCTTCTTCTCCTTGCCTTCTCATTGCCTTCTTCTCCTTGCCTTCTCATTGCCTTCTTCTCCTTGCCTTCTCATTGCCTTCTTCTCCTTGCCTTCTCATTGCCTTCTTCCCCTTGCTTTCTCATTGCCTTCTTCCCCTTGCTTTCTCATTGCCTTCTTCCCCTTGCTTTCTCATTGCCTTCTTCTCCTTGCCTTCTCTGGTCTCCGCCTCGGCGTTTGAGACAGCCTGTCCTCTTTCTCCCTCTCTCTCTTCTTTTCCTCTTCTTCCTTCCTCCCTGTGCGTGCCTGAAGGCCGACCCACGCGTTCTCACGCGTAGCCGGTAACGGGGTAACGCGTAATTCCCCGCCCTGGGTAGACATGTAAGGCACGCGCGTACCCCCTGGTAAAGGCCAGGCCCGGGGAGGGGTGATTGCCTGAGCTGATACCTTCTGACCATGCCGATTGGTCCCTCCGTCTGTTTCTCGGGAGGTGTGACCTGAGGTGTAAACATTCACCTAAGGCGGGAGCGCCCTCTGAGAGGGTCCCCACAAGGAAGGAGCGCGCCATCGGAGACGCTGGCAATCATGGGGGATTCCTCCGCAATGGATTCTACTCCATCTCTTTCGACTTCGACCCAAAAACGGAAACGTGACCAGCCAACAGTGACAAAAGTACTACCGCCTGCCCCACAGTTCCTCGTAGTTTCTCGAACTGAGGACGGAAAGGATTTTTCCTCCGTCAACCCTTTCGTTATTCAGAAGGGCGTAGATGCCATAGCCGGATCTGTCAAATCCTGTACCAGGTTGCGTAACGGCACCTTATTACTAGAAACTGAGAGTGCCTTTCAGGCACAAAAACTGCTTCGGGCCACCCTCCTGTACACGTTCCCTGTCCGGGTGGAGGCCCACCGAACTTTGAATTCGTCTCGTGGTGTGGTCTATACTGGCTCCCTCGACGGATTGACTGACGAGGAGCTTCAATCATTCCTCGCTGAGCAGGGCGTGACGGCTGTCCATAGGGTCATGAAAAAGGTCAACAATGACCTTGTACCGACCCGGACAATTTTCTTGACCTTCGATAGTGTTAAGCTGCCATCGCGCATCAAGGCGGGCTACGAGGTTATTTCTGTTCGCCCCTATATCCCGACACCTACGCGCTGCTACCAGTGTCAGCGTTTCAATCACACTCGACAGTCTTGTTCCAATGCGGCTAAATGTGTCACCTGTGGCAGGGATGCCCATGAGGGTGACTGTCCACCTCCGTCTCCTAGTTGTGTGAACTGTCAGGGTGACCATGCCGCATCCTCCCGCGACTGTCCTGTCTATAAGGAAGAACGCTGTATCCAGGAAATTCGGGTCAAAGAGAAAGTGTCCACCTCGGCTGCTCGCAAGCTATTGGCTAGTAGGAAGCCCACGCTGCTCCCAGCGGGGAAATACAGTACTGTCCTCGCCTCTCCTCGGACTACCCGGGAGGTAGCAACCCAGACATGCGATCTGACCTTCAGCACCACGGTCGTCCGTTCGGCCAGTGCTAAGATCGCGCGGTCGACGTCTCCTCTTCCTCCCATCACCCCACAGACACGAGCACCTTCCTCAGCTTCTGCTAAGACGAAGACACCGAAGTCAGATGCACGGGCCTTCAAGAAGGAACCATCCCGTGCAGACTTCCTCCGTACCTCGACCTCCCAGCCTTCGACCGGTACTTCCACTACACGTCCTTCCAAAAAGGCGCATAGGAAGCACAGTTCTCCTTCCCCGCCACGGCGCATTTCTTCTCTTGCGCCACCCAGCGGCTGCCGCCCCAGGCCGTCATCCGTTTCGCCTGGCCGCACCGCTGGTAGCCGTACATCTGGCCGTTCACTGGCGGAGGAAGCTCCCCCTCCCGGCCATCCTCCCGAGATGGCCGATGACCCTATAGACCCAATGGACGATGACTGTCCGCCTACTGATAGCGGCGGCAGTGCTCGCTCGAAGCCAGGCCCTAAGCGGCCTTCGAGGTGACCACTTCTCTCATCTTTCTTTTCTTACGATGGCACTTATTCACTGGAATATTCGCAGCATTCGCTCCAACCGAGAGGACTTGAAGTTGCTGCTCCGCTTGCACCGTCCGCTTGTCGTAGCCCTCCAGGAAACGAAGCTACGCCCATGCGATCAAATTGCCTTAGCACACTACACCTCTGTGCGTTTTGACCTACCCCCTGTGGTAGGTATACCAGCTCATGGAGGGGTTATGTTGCTGGTCCGGGATGATATTTACTACGATCCCATCACGTTGCACACCGGCCTGCAGGCAGTTGCCATCCGCATTACTCTCCCCACTTTTACGTTTTCCTTTTGTACCGTTTACACTCCATCGTCATCTGCCGTTACCAGGGCAGACGTGATGCAACTTATTGCTCAGCTACCTGCACCATTTTTGTTAACTGGAGATTTCAATGCCCACCATCCCCTTTGGGGCTCTCCAGCATCCTGCCCGAGGGGCTCCTTGTTAGCAGACCTTTTCAACCAGCTCGATCTTGTCTGCCTCAATACTGGCGCCCCTACTTTTCTTTCGGACACATCTCACACCTATTCCCATTTAGACCTCTCTATATGTACTCCCCAACTTGCACGCCGGTTTGAGTGGTATGCACTTTCTGATACATACTCGAGCGACCACTTCCCGTGTGTTATCCATCTCCTGCAGCATACCCCCTCTCCGTGCTTCTCTAATTGGACCATCTCCAAGGCAGACTGGGGGCTCTTCTCTTCCAGGGCGACCTTTCAGGATCAAACCTTTCCCAGCTGCGATCGTCAGGTCGCACACCTCACGGAAGTCATTCTCGCTGCTGCTGAATATACCATCCCTCACCCTCCTTCTTCTCCACGTCGCGTACCGGTCCCCTGGTGGACCGCAGCATGTAGAGACGCTTTACGTGCTCGTCGACGTGCTTTACGCACTTTTAAACGCCACCCTACAGTGGCGAATTGTATCAATTATAAACGATTACGTGCTCAGTGTCGTCGTATTATCAAAGAAAGCAAGAAAGCCAGCTGGGCTGCTTTCACAAGCACCTTCAACAGTTTTACTCCTTCTTCTGTTGTCTGGGGTAGCCTGCGCCGGCTATCTGGCACTAAGGTCCACTCACCAGTTTCTGGCTTGAAGGTCGCGAATGACGTCCTTGTGGCCCCTGAGGCTGTCTCCAATGCCTTCGGCCGCTTTTTCGCAGAGGTTTCGAGCTCCGCTCATTACCACCCTGCCTTCCTCCCCCGCAAACAGGCAGAGGAGGCTAGGCCACCTAACTTCCGCTCCTCGAATTGTGAAAGTTATAATGCCCCATTCACCATGCGGGAACTCGAAAACGCACTTGGCCGCTCACGGTCCTCTGCTCCAGGGCCAGATTCTATTCATATTCAGATGCTGAAGAACCTTTCTCCTGCGGGTAAAGGTTTTCTTCTTCGTACATACAATCGCATCTGGATTGAGGGACATGTTCCCGCATGCTAGCGCGAGTCTATTGTTGTCCCGATTCCTAAGCCGGGGAAGGACAAGCACTTGCCTTCCAGTTATCGACCTATATCGCTTACCAGCTGTGTCTGTAAAGTGATGGAGCGAATGGTTAACTCTCGATTGGTTTGGCTGCTCGAGTCTCGACGCCTACTTACCAATGTACAATGTGGATTTCGTAGGCGCCGCTCTGCTGTTGACCATCTGGTTACCTTGTCGACCTTCATTATGAATAACTTCTTGCGAAAGCGCCCGACCGCGGCTGTGTTCTTTGATTTGGAGAAGGCTTACGACACCTGTTGGAAGGCGGGCATCCTCCGCACCATGCATACATGGGGCCTTCGCGGTCGCCTCCCTCTTTTTATTCGTTCCTTTTTAATGGATCGACAGTTCAGGGTACGTGTGGGTTCTGTCCTGTCCGACACCTTTCGCCAGGAGAATGGGGTGCCACAGGGCTCAGTTTTGAGCGTCGCTCTCTTCGCCATCGCGATCAATCCAATAATGGATTGCCTCCCAGCTGATGTATCAGGCTCCCTTTTCGTGGACGATTTTACCATCTATTGCAGCGCGCAGTGTACACGTGTCCTGGAGCGCTGTCTTCAGCGTTCTCTTGACCGTCTTTACTCCTGGAGTGTCGCCAATGGCTTCCGTTTTTCTGCCGAGAAGACGGTCTGTATTAACTTCTGGCGATACAAAGAGTTTCTCCCACCGTCCTTAAGACTCGGTCCCGTTGCTCTCCCAATCGTGGAGACAACCAAATTTTTAGGCCTTACATTTGACAGGAAACTTAGCTGGTCTCCACATGTGTCATATTTGGCCGCCCGTTGTACCCGTTCTTTAAATGTCCTCCGTGTTCTCAGTGGTATGTCGTGGGGAGCGGATCGAACCGTCCTACTTCGTCTATATCGGTCGATCGTCCGCTCCAAGCTGGATTATGGGAGCTTCGTATACTCCTCTGCACGGCCATCCATCTTACGCCGCCTCAACTCCATACAACATCGGGGTTTACGACTTGCGATCGGAGCATTTTATACCAGTCCCGTAGAGAGTCTTCATGCTGACGCTGGCGAATTGCCACTCACCTACCGGCGCGATATACTGCTTTGTCGGTATGCCTGTCGGCTACTGTCAATGCCCGACCATCCGTCTTATCGTTCCTTTTTTGACGACTCTCTTGACCGTCAATACGGGTTGTATGTCTCTGCCCTGCTACCCCCTGGCGTTCGCTTTCGTCGCCTCCTTCAACACCTTACTTTTTCCCTCCCTGCAACCTTTCGAGTGGGCGAGAGCCGCACGCCACCTTGGCTCCAGGCTCAGGTCCGCGTTCACCTTGACCTCAGCTCGCTCCCAAAAGAGGTCACCCCCGGTTCGGTCTACCACTCCCGTTTTTTGGAACTTCGTTCGAAGTTCATCGACATGACTTTCATTTATACAGATGGCTCTAAGACCAATGACGGGGTCGGGTGTTCCTTTATTGTCGAGGCAAAAAGTTTCAAATACCGGCTCCATGGCCATTGTTCGGTCTTCACAGCTGAGCTCTTTGCCCTCTACCAGGCTGTTCTTTACATCTGCCGCCACCGACATTCTGCTTATGTCATCTGCTCAGATTCCCTGAGCGCCATCCAGAGCCTCAGTGATCCGTACCCGGTTCACCCTTTCGTACACCGGATCCAACGCTCTCTTCAGCAGCTGGTGGACGTCGGTTCTCCAGTTAGCTTTATGTGGGTTCCGGGCCATGTCGGTATCCCTGGGAACGAAGCAGCAGATGCCGCGGCCAAGGCTGCGGTCCTCCAGCCTCGAACAGCTTCTTGTTGCGTCCCTTCGTCCGATTTTAGCAGGGTGATTTGTCGGCGCATCTTATCTCTGTGGCATGCCGATTGGGCTGCACTTACCGACAACAAGCTTCGGGCCTTAAAACCTCTTCCCGTGGCTTGGACGTCCTCCTCACGCCCTTCTCGGCGGGAGGAGGTCGTTTTAGCCCGGTTAAGAATTGGACACTGCCGGTTCAGCCATCGCCATCTGCTGACGGCTGCGCCGGCGCCGTTCTGCCCATGTGGGCACTTGCTGACGGTTAGACACATTTTAATGTCCTGTCCAGATCTTAACACACTGCGCCTCGATCTTAACCTGCCAAATACTTTAGATGCCATTTTAGCAGATGACCCACGAGCAGCTGCTCGTGTTCTTCGTTTTATCAATTTGACACACCTCGCTAAGGACATTTGATGATGCTGTTTTTTAATCCTATGCCTGTCAGTCTGTCTTTTATCGTGTTTTCCCTTTTAGTTGTTGTGGTCAACTTGTGCCTCGCGGTGCATTCTTAGAGTAGTCAGGGCGCTAATGACCATTGAAGTTGTGCGCCCTAAAACCACAAAAAAAAAAAAAAACACCGGTTCTCGTCCGATCACCGAAGTTAAGCAACATCGGGCCCGGTTAGTACTTGGATGGGTGACCGTCTGGGAACACCTCGGTGCCGAGCGAGCAGTACTTCCGTGTGCGACTTGGTCGGCGGCGCCTCGTGTGTCGTCTGTCTTCTGCCTCGCGGCTACATTTCATCAAGTCCGTAAGTAATGGAAAGTTTCTATGATGCTAGTGAAGAGCGACAAAATAACGTGCAATGTGAATTCGATAGTTCCGTCGGTAAACCGTCAGCTTTCGAAATTCATCGTTGGATACTTGAGGAATTGTGCCGGCCGAAGTGGCCGTGCGGTTAAAGGCGCTGCAGTCTGGAACCGCAAGGCCGCTACGGTCGCAGGTTCGAATCCTGCCTCGGGCATGGATGTTTGTGATGTCCTTAGGTTAGTTAGGTTTAACTAGTTCTAAGTTCTAGGGGACTAATGACCTCAGCAGTTGAGTCCCATAGTGCTCAGAGCCATTTGAACCATTTTTTTGAGGAATTGTGTTTGTCGACCGATGACGTTCTTGGTGTTCAGTTTGACACTTTTATCAATTCCGTGTTTTTGAAGTTGAAAACTCCCGATTTGTGTGATACTGTTGTCAATGTTAATGATGGCGTCCGTAAATTTCGACATCTAGACGGTCGCATTAGTAACGTGACTGTTTCTCATGGCGGGTTTGGCCTTCGAAATGTTCGTGTGTTTAACTTGCCTTTTGAAATCCGGAATGACACAATATCTCGTCATTTGCGGCCGTACGGGACCGTGCTATCTGTTACTAAAGAGAAGTGGTCCTCCGCCTATGTTTTTCAAGTTGAAAATGGCGTGAGGAGTGTGAAGATGGTCGTACGTCAACATATTCCGTCCTTCTTGCTAGTTAACGGTCATCGTGCTTTCATAACATATAGTGGTCAACCTCAGACGTGTTCTTTTTGTGGTGCTGTCGGTCATTACCGACAAAACTGCCCTAAACGCAGGCCGCCTGTTCAGTTGCCACGTGAGGATATTTTAGGTGGGCCTAGTTTTGCCTCTGTTGCCGCGTCGAGTTTAGGTTCCGCCCCCCCCGCACGTGTGCCACTCGCGGCCGCCCCCCCTGTACCGGCCGCCGCTGACGCCATGGATACGTCTGTTCCCGATAGTGACTCTGTTTCTGTACCTCCTGTTGAGCCCTCTTTGGTCGCGGATGCGACCACTGTACCTATTACTAAAACATCGGTAGTGGACGATGTTTCACCGGAATCCGTGCCGCTGTCGGCCGTTGTTCCGCATCCTGTCCCGGTTGCGGAACCCGATAAATCGGCGGTTGTTCCAACTACCGTCCCCGACAGTGTCTCTGCTGCCAGTGATGTTGTTGTCGACAGTGAGGCTTTTACTGCGCCTAAACCCCGTAGAGACCGGAATGTTGCTCGGGCTTCTGGCACACCGCGTTTGCGTAGTGCCAGTAGTTCTGCTTCTTTCGATACGCGTGGTGTTTCGGCCAAAAATCGGAGTCCGTCTCCGGTGGCGCGTTCTCCTGCCCCCCCTCACGCTCATTCGGTTGGTCAACCGACCTCCCGACAGCCGGCTGCGCGCTCCGGGGCCGATCTCGGCCAGCGCCCGTCTCAGGGAGGGGGCGGCAGGCGCCAGGCGAAAAAGCAGACATCTTCCCGCACCCAGCCGGAGGGTGCTGTAGTAACTGCCACGCAACAACGTGATATCACGGTTCAACACCTAAAAACATTTTTGAGTCAGCCGTTTTCCGCTGCTGATTCCGACATGGCGGTAGATCCGCCTGTGTCTGTGACGCCCCCCCCCTTACCAACAAAACGAAAGGCCGAAGATTCGCACCATCGTCGTGCCCCCCCTTCCACCCACGATTTGGTGCCGGCCTTATCTTCTGATGTCGTAATGCCTGCTGTGGAGCATTCCGTCGCAGGGGATCCCGTCACAGTTTCCGGGACCCCACCGCCCCCGCCCCCCCCCCCCCCTCCTAGTCAATCACGGGCTTGGTCGGAGGACGTTGAGGCCGGTGATTCCCATTAGTGCGACTCTTTGTATGTCCTTCCCCCTCCGCGCACGTTGGTATGTTTTATTGTGTTTTAAGCGTTTTCATGTTTTTCTGTTCTTGTTTTTTTCCCTGTGTTTTACGTGTATATGTTTCCCGACTGTAGCCAGTGGAACATTTTAACGGTAAATCTTAATAAGCTGCGAAATCCGCAGAAAGCTATGCTTCTTAAAGATTTTTTGTATGATAATCACTGTCACGTCGCCTTTTTACAAGAGGTGACTTGTGAAGCGCTTTTGTATTTGAACGATTTTACTGATTTTATTGTGATTGACAATGTTGCGCCTGATTCTGATACGGGCACTGCAATTTTAGTACGTTCTGGCTTACCTGTTTCTAATGTTGACATTTTACCGACCGGTCGTGCTGTTGCCTGTACCATTTTTGGCATTGTGTTTGTGAATGTGTACGCTCCGTCGGGAAATGTTAAACCGGCCAGGGCTGAATTTTATGGTAGGGATTTGTGTCAGCTTTTATCCAGGAATGTCGATACTTTAATCGTCGGGGGTGATTTTAATTGTGTTTTAGACGACAGAGATCAGGAGCCGCGTCCGAACAAATGCCACGAACTGGGTGCTTTGGTCACTAGTTTTCATTTGCTCGACACGTGGCGTGTTTTACACCCCGATTCCACTTATTTCACATATTTTTACGGTGCGGGGCGTAGCCGCCTCGATCGCATTTATGTGTCTAGGCGGCTGTCTGTCCGTGTTTGTACTGCTGACGTGACTCCTGTCGTATTTTCCGACCACTCCAGTTATTCCTGTCGTCTTTTATTACCTCGATTGTGTGTTCCTCGTCGCACTAATTTGTGGAAGTTTAATTGTAGTTTATTGGATAACGACCACTTTGTGACTTGTTTTACCCGTATGTGGCAGAGGTTGGTGCGGACTCGCGGCGGTCATAGTAGCACCATTGAGTGGTGGGTTGCGATCGCTAAGCCGGCGATTCGCAACTTTTTAATCGATTACAGCCGTGAGGCGGCACGCTGGCGCCGGGCGACGGCTCGCTTCCGCCAGGATTGTTTACGCGATTTGGCGTTGCGAGTGGCGTCACAGCCCGATTTGTTGCCCACTCTGAAGCGATTTCAAGCTCAGCTTTTAATTGACATGCGTGCCGCTAGTGATGGGGTGACCGTCCGAAGTCAGCCTGCAGGCTTTGTTACTGGGGAACCTCTGTCCATTTATCATTTAAACCGGGAACGCAAACGCCGCGAACGTTTGCGCATTACTGTTTGGCAGCTGAGCAACGGCGGTCGGACTTCTGTCCAGTCGGAAATTGAACGCGATATTTTTGAACATTTTGCTTCGCTTTTCCGTGCTGTTGACGTTGATTCCGCCGCGTTGCGAGATTTCTTGCGGGTTGTTCCACATGTTTTAACTCGCCCGGACAGGGAGATTTTAAATGACGCCTTTACGTCTGATGAAGTTCTCGACGCCGTTCGGCGGAGTCCCAAATGGAAGTCCCCGGGTCCCGACGGGATTCCTGCGGAATTTTATTCGGAATTTTATTCGAAATTTTTTCCTCTTTTAAGTGAGATTTTAGTGGATTTAGCGAATGATATTCACAATGGTGTGACTGTACCAACTGCTTTTGTGGAGGGGGTTGTGACGCTCGTTCCCAAATCCCATGCTGTACCTCATATCGATGCTGTCCATCCGATTACTTTATTAAATGCTGATTACAAGATCGTTACGCGCTCCGTCGCTCAGCGACTTAAAAACATCTTGCCGACCGTCCTTAGTGATCAGCAAACATGTGCGGTACGGGATCGGAACATCTTTGACGCTATCCTTGCCTACAGGGATTGTATTGGATATGTGAAAAGTGCTCGGCTCCGGACGGCGGCGATTTTATTAGTTGATTTTAAAAATGCCTTTGACCGGATTAGTCATTTTTATTTGCGTCGGGTTATGGTACGCATGGGGTTTGGTTATACGTTTACCCGATTCATGACGCATCTGTTGCAACCTGCTACTTCCCGTATATGTGTCAATGGACGTCTCACTCCTGCTTTTCGTGTGGGTCGCTCCGTGCGGCAGGGGTGTCCGCTTTCCATGGCGCTTTTTGACATTGCGATGGATCCCCTCCTCCGTTATATCAGTCAGGAATGTCGCGGCATTCAGATGGGGACTACTAGATTGGTTTGTCGCGCATACGCTGATGACCTTGGCGTATTTATTGAACATATCGACGACGTTGACAGGTTGCATGTTGTTCTGCACAACTTTGGAAAAGCTACGGGGGCGGTTATCAATCCCCGAAAAACTGTTCTCTTGCCGCTCACCGCCCGCGCACGTACCCTGGATAGGGACTGGTTTTGTGTTCAGCAGCAGCCTACCGTTCTTGGGATACTTCTATCTTCGAACCCACAGCAGATGGCAGCTTTGAATTGGCGGTCTACGCTGTATCGGATTCGTGCTGTTGCCAGGATCTATGCGGTCCGGAATTTGGCCCTTCGGGAAAAGGTGCATTTGATAAATGTCAATATCTTGGCGAGAGCATGGTACCTTGCGCAGGTTCTCCCGGTTCCCACGCGGTTGGGGCGCGCCATCAAACAGGCGGTTTACTGGTTTTTTTTTTGGAGAGGGGAGATTTTTAAGGTCTCGCATGCTGTCTGCGCCTTGGGCCTGTCCGATGGCGGTATGGGTCTCGTTGATTTTCCCGCCAAATGTGCGGCCCTTTTTTGGAAGCGAATTACTGCAGTTATTCAGAAAGCTCCTTGCGGTCCCACTGCGGTTGTTTTTAATCGTTACCGTCCTCCTTCTGAAGTGGCCCCTGTTTCTGTGTCGCACATCCCGTTCTACCTTTCTTACGTGCGCCGCTACTTTCTTGATAATAGCTACCTGGCGCTTTGTGACACCTCCGCCCACACGGTTAGCGCTGTCTGCACTGCTTTACGCGGACCTCCTGTTCGCTGCAAGTGGGAGTATCGATTGCCACGCTGCAACTGGGTGGCAGTGTGGAAAAACCGCGCCAATGACGTTCTCCCGGCTTCCGTCCACGCGGTGTGGTACAAGGTGGTGCATCGCACCATCCCCACCAACTCCAAGCTTCATTCTATAAATCTTATCCAGTCTGGAGTGTGTGACGTGTGTACTGCAGACGATACTCTGGAACACCGCTTTGCGTGTGACCGCTTTCCCCGTGTTTGGGAAGTCGCCAGGGGCATGATTCGTTTGATTCAGAGGGTGGACACTCGAACTGTTACTGTGGATGCTGTCTTAATTCCGCAGTGTGACGTCTACCCCACCACCAAGCGCAATGCCACGGTGTGGATCTTTGGCCACACAGTTTTTGCTCTCTTCTCCCTCAAGTTGTCTACCGATCTGGACTTTCTCACCTATTTATGGACCCAACATACCCAGATTCAGGCATCACCACACTATCGGCGAAATTTTGCTAATTTTTTGCAGGTCGCACTAGCGCATGCTTTTGCGCGGCTTTCCGTACCTGAGTAGCATGGACGTTTTTCTCTTATCTTTTCTCTTGCCTTTGAGCGACACAATATGAATATGTCTTACTGCGATCTTTCCAAGTTATTCTGGAACGAAAATTGACGTACCTTGACTACCGCACGAAAACAGAAGTCTTTTCAGTTTTTTTTCTCTGGCCGTTATTGCCAAACGTCTTGTTTGCCATGTGTGTCCGTATTATTAGTTTCATTATTAGTTTTTTTCCCGTTTTGGGGCGTGACGGGATTTTTTACTGAAGTTTCAGTTCTCAGTCTTGGTGGTGACTGTTTGAGTTTTTTCTACATTTCTCATTTCTTTATTGTGGAGCACTCCAAAGTCTCGTCACGTGTCTGTGCTCGACACTCTTTCACCTTTTGTCGGTGCGGAATTTCACACCGGTGTCCCGCATTATAGTTTTGTTTTACGGTCAATATGAGTGTTGACGGGTGTGGGGGCGGCACTGTGGCCAGGCCTCAGGCACATTGACCCCTGCCCTCATTGCCGCCGCCTGCCTGCCACGCTCCTTGCCCGACCGTTTGTATAACGATGACTTTTCTTTTCCGGTGGATGCTTCGCCCTGGTTGCGTTTTTAATTAATTATTTTTTGTGGACAGTCGTCACTGTCGGTTGTTGCGGCGTGAAGCCGTCTTTTCTTTCCTTATATTTTCTCTTTCTTGCGTATCAATGGGAAGCATTCTCACCCTCGTTTCTCACGCATTGGAGGACTATTTCCCTTTTGTTACATGACCAGGACGCCGTACTGTCTAAATTGCTCCATATGCGCCTCGCCGATGACGGCGGTCATTGAACAGTGTCCACCGGTTCACCTCGTGGGAGCCACCAGTACCTTTTATAGACATTGAAGCTCGCCAAAAGACGGCAGTTCATGGAGAGAGTAAAGGCCGGGCTATAAGGGGAGATGGGAGGCCCGTAAATAAAATAATAAAAAAAAAGGTGCTGTTGGCTCTATCTCATTTTTTCATTTTTACGTCGCTGCACCTGCCAGCCCTCTTTTCATACTAACTTTCAGGTGTTGACAAAGATGCTTCCGCAAGCATTTTAAACTACTGTATCAAACGTAAGATACGAAATTGCAGTAATGGACTCAGTTTGAGCAAGAATGTGCGAAAGAAGAGTGCTAGAACGCCTCGGAAATAACAACACACTACGAATCGACAGATGAGTTTTGAAATACGTCAGGGCCTACTGTTTCGTAGCAGTGCTAAATTCCGCAAAGTAAATAAACAAAAACAAACAAACAAAAAAAAAGAAGAAGAAGAAGAAATAATAAAATCTTCTGTTCTCGTCCGATCACCGAAGTGAAGCAGCAACGTTAGCACTCGGAAGGGTGAGCGCCTGGGAACTCTGGCTGTGTTCGTTTTTCGCTTTTTAGTCGCTACTCCTGCCAGCCCTCTTTCCATACCACCTTTCTGTTGTGACAAAGAGACTTCCTTAAGCATTTTAAACGGCCGTAAGAAACGAAACTGCAGTAACTAACTCAGTTTGAAGGAGAATGTGCTAACCAAGTTTGCCAGGAGGTCTTTGAAAACGACAAAACAGTACGAATCGGGCGGTATGCTCCGAAATACGATAGCGCCTATCGTTCTGCAGCGGCGTACAGCTCCAAATTCGATTTGTAATCATAAATTGATTCATTTGTCCTCCCGCAGACGTTTCTCGCGCTTGTGCTGTCATATGGACCGCGACCCGAGCGGCAGCGAGCGGCAGTCGAGCAAAGTCGGGACAAGTCGGGACGGAAGGGGAGGCGACACGGCAGGCGAGAATGCACCGCGCAAATTACGCAAATATCTGGAAGCGCGGCGCGTGTCAGGCAGGTGAGAAAGCTTCCGTCGGTCCAGCAGGACACCGCCACACCGCGCGCAGCCCCCCCCCCCCCCCGCCGCCCGGCCGCGCGCAAGCCCTGCGCCGGATAACAGGAACAAGGTGCGTCGCCAGCCAGTGTCGGAGGCCGCACGCACCAAACGAATGACAGGCGGTGCATCCAGCAGCTGTGTTGTGCGTCTCACCTTGGTTCGGCAGTCGCCTATGAGACGCCGAGGCGAGCGCGCACTCCGCGCCACCCTCGAGGTGGAAAGACATGCTTTGCGTCAAATGTGCCACGGAAAGCGGCTATTGCGTGTGTTGGGAGAAGAGGCGAACGCTTCTTCTGTGGCGCGGCTACAGTATAAGGACGCCAACGGCCATACCATGTTGAATACACCGGTTCTCGTCCGATCACCGAAGTTAAGCAACATCGGGCCCGGTTAGTACTTGGATGGGTGACCGCCTGGGAACACCGGGTGCTATATTCAATCCCTATTTAATCATGTTAAGCTTATCTAGAATATAGTTGTCCACTTATAGAAATATTCCTTAATTATGTTTCAAATGTGTTCCATATCGCCCTCTCACTCTCTCTCTCTCTCTCTCTCTCTGTCCCTCTATTTCTCTCTCTCTCTCCCTCTCTCGCTCTCTTCCCCTCAACCACCATCTCGTGGACACCTCGCTATATATATATAATATTCATTCATACATATTTGTCATTGTCCTTTGTCTCTTAAATGTAAGCCTTAGCCAATAAGACATCTCTAATAATAGTTACAAGCCACATAATGGCACCAGACCAAAACTCGACCTAAAGTAAAGAACTTAGAAGTGTTTGAATCAATAACCCATAAAATTTAACAAAAACGCAAACAAAACTGAAAAATGAAATATTCTTGCTCCACTGACTTACAAATCAGTGCAACAGTGTAAATCAACCTGCAAATGCACAAAATATAATGAAACAGACAATTGCAACAAAGTTACATATCAGTAAAGAAAAGAAAAAGACTCGATAACTAACTGAAATTGAAATTGAAAATACCTTGGAATCTCATGACTGTATTTGTTATTTTGTAAATAAAAGTTTATTACGTTAAAAAAAAAAAAAAAAAAAGGTGCTGTTGGCTCTATCTCATTTTTTCATTTTTACGTCGCTGCACCTGCCAGCCCTCTTTTCATACTAACTTTCAGGTGTTGGCAAAGATGCTTCCACAAGCATTTTAAACTACTGTATCAAACGTAAGATACGAAATTACAGTAATGAACTCAGTTTGAGCAAGAATGTGCGAAAGAAGAGTGCTAGAACGCCTCGGAAATAACAACACACTACGAATCGACAGATGAGTTTTGAAATACGTCAGGGCCTACTGTTTTGTAGCGGTGCTAAATTCCGCAAAGTAAATAAACAAAAACAAACAAACAAAAAAAGAAGAAGAAGAAGAAGAAGAAGAAGAAGAAGAAATAAAATCTTCTGTTCTCGTCCGATCACCGAAGTGAAGCAGCAACGTTAGTACTCGGAAGGGTGAGCGCCTGGGAACTCTGGCTGTGTTCATTTTTCGCTTTTTAGTCGCTACTCCTGCCAGCCCTCTTTCCGTACTACCTTTCTGTTGTGACAAAGAGACTTCCTTAAGCATTTTAAACGGTCGTAAGAAACGAAACTGCAGTAACTAACTCAGTTTGAAGGAGAATGTGCTAACCAAGTTTGCCAGGAAGTCTTTGAAAACGACAAAACAGTACGAATCGGGCGGTATGCTCCGAAATACGATAGCGCCTATCGCTCTGCAGCGGCGTACAGCTCCAAATTCGATTTGTAATCATACATTGATTCATTTGTCCTCCCGCAGACGTTTCTCGCGCTTGTGCTGTCATATGGACCGCGACCCGAGCGGCAGCGAGCGGCAGTCGAGCAAAGTCGGGACAAGTCGGGACGGAAGGGGAGGCGACACGGCAGGCGAGAATGCACCGCGCAAATTACGCAAATATCTGGAAGCGCGGCGCGTGTCAGGCAGGTGAGAAAGCTTCCGTCGGTCCAGCAGGACACCGCCACACCGCGCGCAGCCCCCCCCCCCCCCCCGCCGCCCGGCCGCGCGCAAGCCCTGCGCCGGATAACAGGAACAAGGTGCGTCGCCAGCCAGTGTCGGAGGCCGCACGCACCAAACGAATGACAGGCGGTGCATCCAGCAGCTGTGTTGTGCGTCTCACCTTGGTTCGGCAGTCGCCTATGAGACGCCGAGGCGAGCGCGCACTCCGCGCCACCCTCGAGGTGGAAAGACATGCTTTGCGTCAAATGTGCCACGGAAAGCGGCTATTGCGTGTGTTGGGAGAAGAGGCGAACGCTTCTTCTGTGGCGCGGCTACAGTATAAGGACGCCAACGGCCATACCATGTTGAATACACCGGTTCTCGTCCGATCACCGAAGTTAAGCAACATCGGGCCCGGTTAGTACTTGGATGGGTGACCGCCTGGGAACACCGGGTGCTATATTCAATCCCTATTTAATCATGTTAAGCTTATCTAGAATATAGTTGTCCACTTATAGAAATATTCCTTAATTATGTTTCAAATGTGTTCCATATCGCCCTCTCACTCTCTCTCTCTCTCTCTCTCTCTGTCCCTCTATTTCTCTCTCTCTCTCCCTCTCTCGCTCTCTTCCCCTCAACCACCATCTCGTGGACACCTCGCTATATATATATAATATTCATTCATACATATTTGTCATTGTCCTTTGTCTCTTAAATGTAAGCCTTAGCCAATAAGACATCTCTAATAATAGTTACAAGCCACATAATGGCACCAGACCAAAACTCGACCTAAAGTAAAGAACTTAGAAGTGTTTGAATCAATAACCCATAAAATTTAACAAAAACGCAAACAAAACTGAAAAATGAAATATTCTTGCTCCACTGACTTACAAATCAGTGCAACAGTGTAAATCAACCTGCAAATGCACAAAATATAATGAAACAGACAATTGCAACAAAGTTACATATCAGTAAAGAAAAGAAAAAGACTCGATAACTAACTGAAATTGAAATTGAAAATACCTTGGAATCTCATGACTGTATTTGTTATTTTGTAAATAAAAGTTTATTACGTTAAAAAAAAAAAAAAAAAAAAGGTGCTGTTGGCTCTATCTCATTTTTTCATTTTTACGTCGCTGCACCTGCCAGCCCTCTTTTCATACTAACTTTCAGGTGTTGGCAAAGATGCTTCCACAAGCATTTTAAACTACTGTATCAAACGTAAGATACGAAATTACAGTAATGAACTCAGTTTGAGCAAGAATGTGCGAAAGAAGAGTGCTAGAACGCCTCGGAAATAACAACACACTACGAATCGACAGATGAGTTTTGAAATACGTCAGGGCCTACTGTTTTGTAGCGGTGCTAAATTCCGCAAAGTAAATAAACAAAAACAAACAAACAAAAAAAGAAGAAGAAGAAGAAGAAGAAGAAGAAGAAGAAATAAAATCTTCTGTTCTCGTCCGATCACCGAAGTGAAGCAGCAACGTTAGTACTCGGAAGGGTGAGCGCCTGGGAACTCTGGCTGTGTTCATTTTTCGCTTTTTAGTCGCTACTCCTGCCAGCCCTCTTTCCGTACTACCTTTCTGTTGTGACAAAGAGACTTCCTTAAGCATTTTAAACGGTCGTAAGAAACGAAACTGCAGTAACTAACTCAGTTTGAAGGAGAATGTGCTAACCAAGTTTGCCAGGAAGTCTTTGAAAACGACAAAACAGTACGAATCGGGCGGTATGCTCCGAAATACGATAGCGCCTATCGCTCTGCAGCGGCGTACAGCTCCAAATTCGATTTGTAATCATACATTGATTCATTTGTCCTCCCGCAGACGTTTCTCGCGCTTGTGCTGTCATATGGACCGCGACCCGAGCGGCAGCGAGCGGCAGTCGAGCAAAGTCGGGACAAGTCGGGACGGAAGGGGAGGCGACACGGCAGGCGAGAATGCACCGCGCAAATTACGCAAATATCTGGAAGCGCGGCGCGTGTCAGGCAGGTGAGAAAGCTTCCGTCGGTCCAGCAGGACACCGCCACACCGCGCGCAGCCCCCCCCCCCCCCCCGCCGCCCGGCCGCGCGCAAGCCCTGCGCCGGATAACAGGAACAAGGTGCGTCGCCAGCCAGTGTCGGAGGCCGCACGCACCAAACGAATGACAGGCGGTGCATCCAGCAGCTGTGTTGTGCGTCTCACCTTGGTTCGGCAGTCGCCTATGAGACGCCGAGGCGAGCGCGCACTCCGCGCCACCCTCGAGGTGGAAAGACATGCTTTGCGTCAAATGTGCCACGGAAAGCGGCTATTGCGTGTGTTGGGAGAAGAGGCGAACGCTTCTTCTGTGGCGCGGCTACAGTATAAGGACGCCAACTACCATGTTGAATACACCGGTTCTCGTCCGATCACCGAAGTTAAGCAACATCGGGCCCGGTTAGTACTTGGATGGGTGACCGCCTGGGAACACCGGGTGCTATATTCAATCCCTATTTAATCATGTTAAGCTTATCTAGAATATAGTTGTCCACTTATAGAAATATTCCTTAATTATGTTTCAAATGTGTTCCATATCGCCCTCTCACTCTCTCTCTCTCTCTCTCTCTCTGTCCCTCTATTTCTCTCTCTCTCTCCCTCTCTCGCTCTCTTCCCCTCAACCACCATCTCGTGGACACCTCGCTATATATATATAATATTCATTCATACATATTTGTCATTGTCCTTTGTCTCTTAAATGTAAGCCTTAGCCAATAAGACATCTCTAATAATAGTTACAAGCCACATAATGGCACCAGACCAAAACTCGACCTAAAGTAAAGAACTTAGAAGTGTTTGAATCAATAACCCATAAAATTTAACAAAAACGCAAACAAAACTGAAAAATGAAATATTCTTGCTCCACTGACTTACAAATCAGTGCAACAGTGTAAATCAACCTGCAAATGCACAAAATATAATGAAACAGACAATTGCAACAAAGTTACATATCAGTAAAGAAAAGAAAAAGACTCGATAACTAACTGAAATTGAAATTGAAAATACCTTGGAATCTCATGACTGTATTTGTTATTTTGTAAATAAAAGTTTATTACGTTAAAAAAAAAAAAAAAAAAAAGGTGCTGTTGGCTCTATCTCATTTTTTCATTTTTACGTCGCTGCACCTGCCAGCCCTCTTTTCATACTAACTTTCAGGTGTTGGCAAAGATGCTTCCACAAGCATTTTAAACTACTGTATCAAACGTAAGATACGAAATTACAGTAATGAACTCAGTTTGAGCAAGAATGTGCGAAAGAAGAGTGCTAGAACGCCTCGGAAATAACAACACACTACGAATCGACAGATGAGTTTTGAAATACGTCAGGGCCTACTGTTTTGTAGCGGTGCTAAATTCCGCAAAGTAAATAAACAAAAACAAACAAACAAAAAAAGAAGAAGAAGAAGAAGAAGAAGAAGAAGAAGAAATAAAATCTTCTGTTCTCGTCCGATCACCGAAGTGAAGCAGCAACGTTAGTACTCGGAAGGGTGAGCGCCTGGGAACTCTGGCTGTGTTCATTTTTCGCTTTTTAGTCGCTACTCCTGCCAGCCCTCTTTCCGTACTACCTTTCTGTTGTGACAAAGAGACTTCCTTAAGCATTTTAAACGGTCGTAAGAAACGAAACTGCAGTAACTAACTCAGTTTGAAGGAGAATGTGCTAACCAAGTTTGCCAGGAAGTCTTTGAAAACGACAAAACAGTACGAATCGGGCGGTATGCTCCGAAATACGATAGCGCCTATCGCTCTGCAGCGGCGTACAGCTCCAAATTCGATTTGTAATCATACATTGATTCATTTGTCCTCCCGCAGACGTTTCTCGCGCTTGTGCTGTCATATGGACCGCGACCCGAGCGGCAGCGAGCGGCAGTCGAGCAAAGTCGGGACAAGTCGGGACGGAAGGGGAGGCGACACGGCAGGCGAGAATGCACCGCGCAAATTACGCAAATATCTGGAAGCGCGGCGCGTGTCAGGCAGGTGAGAAAGCTTCCGTCGGTCCAGCAGGACACCGCCACACCGCGCGCAGCCCCCCCCCCCGCCGCCCGGCCGCGCGCAAGCCCTGCGCCGGATAACAGGAACAAGGTGCGTCGCCAGCCAGTGTCGGAGGCCGCACGCACCAAACGAATGACAGGCGGTGCATCCAGCAGCTGTGTTGTGCGTCTCACCTTGGTTCGGCAGTCGCCTATGAGACGCCGAGGCGAGCGCGCACTCCGCGCCACCCTCGAGGTGGAAAGACATGCTTTGCGTCAAATGTGCCACGGAAAGCGGCTATTGCGTGTGTTGGGAGAAGAGGCGAACGCTTCTTCTGTGGCGCGGCTACAGTATAAGGACGCCAACGGCCATACCATGTTGAATACACCGGTTCTCGTCCGATCACCGAAGTTAAGCAACATCGGGCCCGGTTAGTACTTGGATGGGTGACCGCCTGGGAACACCGGGTGCTATATTCAATCCCTATTTAATCATGTTAAGCTTATCTAGAATATAGTTGTCCACTTATAGAAATATTCCTTAATTATGTTTCAAATGTGTTCCATATCGCCCTCTCACTCTCTCTCTCTCTCTCTCTCTCTGTCCCTCTATTTCTCTCTCTCTCTCCCTCTCTCGCTCTCTTCCCCTCAACCACCATCTCGTGGACACCTCGCTATATATATATAATATTCATTCATACATATTTGTCATTGTCCTTTGTCTCTTAAATGTAAGCCTTAGCCAATAAGACATCTCTAATAATAGTTACAAGCCACATAATGGCACCAGACCAAAACTCGACCTAAAGTAAAGAACTTAGAAGTGTTTGAATCAATAACCCATAAAATTTAACAAAAACGCAAACAAAACTGAAAAATGAAATATTCTTGCTCCACTGACTTACAAATCAGTGCAACAGTGTAAATCAACCTGCAAATGCACAAAATATAATGAAACAGACAATTGCAACAAAGTTACATATCAGTAAAGAAAAGAAAAAGACTCGATAACTAACTGAAATTGAAATTGAAAATACCTTGGAATCTCATGACTGTATTTGTTATTTTGTAAATAAAAGTTTATTACGTTAAAAAAAAAAAAAAAAAAAAGGTGCTGTTGGCTCTATCTCATTTTTTCATTTTTACGTCGCTGCACCTGCCAGCCCTCTTTTCATACTAACTTTCAGGTGTTGGCAAAGATGCTTCCACAAGCATTTTAAACTACTGTATCAAACGTAAGATACGAAATTACAGTAATGAACTCAGTTTGAGCAAGAATGTGCGAAAGAAGAGTGCTAGAACGCCTCGGAAATAACAACACACTACGAATCGACAGATGAGTTTTGAAATACGTCAGGGCCTACTGTTTTGTAGCGGTGCTAAATTCCGCAAAGTAAATAAACAAAAACAAACAAACAAAAAAAGAAGAAGAAGAAGAAGAAGAAGAAGAAGAAGAAATAAAATCTTCTGTTCTCGTCCGATCACCGAAGTGAAGCAGCAACGTTAGTACTCGGAAGGGTGAGCGCCTGGGAACTCTGGCTGTGTTCATTTTTCGCTTTTTAGTCGCTACTCCTGCCAGCCCTCTTTCCGTACTACCTTTCTGTTGTGACAAAGAGACTTCCTTAAGCATTTTAAACGGTCGTAAGAAACGAAACTGCAGTAACTAACTCAGTTTGAAGGAGAATGTGCTAACCAAGTTTGCCAGGAAGTCTTTGAAAACGACAAAACAGTACGAATCGGGCGGTATGCTCCGAAATACGATAGCGCCTATCGCTCTGCAGCGGCGTACAGCTCCAAATTCGATTTGTAATCATACATTGATTCATTTGTCCTCCCGCAGACGTTTCTCGCGCTTGTGCTGTCAAATGGACCGCGACCCGAGCGGCAGCGAGCGGCAGTCGAGCAAAGTCGGGACAAGTCGGGACGGAAGGGGAGGCGACACGGCAGGCGAGAATGCACCGCGCAAATTACGCAAATATCTGGAAGCGCGGCGCGTGTCAGGCAGGTGAGAAAGCTTCCGTCGGTCCAGCAGGACACCGCCACACCGCGCGCAGCCCCCCCCCGCCGCCCGGCCGCGCGCAAGCCCTGCGCCGGATAACAGGAACAAGGTGCGTCGCCAGCCAGTGTCGGAGGCCGCACGCACCAAACGAATGACAGGCGGTGCATCCAGCAGCTGTGTTGTGCGTCTCACCTTGGTTCGGCAGTCGCCTATGAGACGCCGAGGCGAGCGCGCACTCCGCGCCACCCTCGAGGTGGAAAGACATGCTTTGCGTCAAATGTGCCACGGAAAGCGGCTATTGCGTGTGTTGGGAGAAGAGGCGAACGCTTCTTCTGTGGCGCGGCTACAGTATAAGGACGCCAACGGCCATACCATGTTGAATACACCGGTTCTCGTCCGATCACCGAAGTTAAGCAACATCGGGCCCGGTTAGTACTTGGATGGGTGACCGCCTGGGAACACCGGGTGCTATATTCAATCCCTATTTAATCATGTTAAGCTTATCTAGAATATAGTTGTCCACTTATAGAAATATTCCTTAATTATGTTTCAAATGTGTTCCATATCGCCCTCTCACTCTCTCTCTCTCTCTCTCTCTGTCCCTCTATTTCTCTCTCTCTCTCTCCCTCTCTCGCTCTCTTCCCCTCAACCACCATCTCGTGGACACCTCGCTATATATATATAATATTCATTCATACATATTTGTCATTGTCCTTTGTCTCTTAAATGTAAGCCTTAGCCAATAAGACATCTCTAATAATAGTTACAAGCCACATAATGGCACCAGACCAAAACTCGACCTAAAGTAAAGAACTTAGAAGTGTTTGAATCAATAACCCATAAAATTTAACAAAAACGCAAACAAAACTGAAAAATGAAATATTCTTGCTCCACTGACTTACAAATCAGTGCAACAGTGTAAATCAACCTGCAAATGCACAAAATATAATGAAACAGACAATTGCAACAAAGTTACATATCAGTAAAGAAAAGAAAAAGACTCGATAACTAACTGAAATTGAAATTGAAAATACCTTGGAATCTCATGACTGTATTTGTTATTTTGTAAATAAAAGTTTATTACGTTAAAAAAAAAAAAAAAAAAAAAAGGTGCTGTTGGCTCTATCTCATTTTTTCATTTTTACGTCGCTGCACCTGCCAGCCCTCTTTTCATACTAACTTTCAGGTGTTGGCAAAGATGCTTCCACAAGCATTTTAAACTACTGTATCAAACGTAAGATACGAAATTACAGTAATGAACTCAGTTTGAGCAAGAATGTGCGAAAGAAGAGTGCTAGAACGCCTCGGAAATAACAACACACTACGAATCGACAGATGAGTTTTGAAATACGTCAGGGCCTACTGTTTTGTAGCGGTGCTAAATTCCGCAAAGTAAATAAACAAAAACAAACAAACAAAAAAAGAAGAAGAAGAAGAAGAAGAAGAAGAAGAAGAAATAAAATCTTCTGTTCTCGTCCGATCACCGAAGTGAAGCAGCAACGTTAGTACTCGGAAGGGTGAGCGCCTGGGAACTCTGGCTGTGTTCATTTTTCGCTTTTTAGTCGCTACTCCTGCCAGCCCTCTTTCCGTACTACCTTTCTGTTGTGACAAAGAGACTTCCTTAAGCATTTTAAACGGTCGTAAGAAACGAAACTGCAGTAACTAACTCAGTTTGAAGGAGAATGTGCTAACCAAGTTTGCCAGGAAGTCTTTGAAAACGACAAAACAGTACGAATCGGGCGGTATGCTCCGAAATACGATAGCGCCTATCGCTCTGCAGCGGCGTACAGCTCCAAATTCGATTTGTAATCATACATTGATTCATTTGTCCTCCCGCAGACGTTTCTCGCGCTTGTGCTGTCAAATGGACCGCGACCCGAGCGGCAGCGAGCGGCAGTCGAGCAAAGTCGGGACAAGTCGGGACGGAAGGGGAGGCGACACGGCAGGCGAGAATGCACCGCGCAAATTACGCAAATATCTGGAAGCGCGGCGCGTGTCAGGCAGGTGAGAAAGCTTCCGTCGGTCCAGCAGGACACCGCCACACCGCGCGCAGCCCCCCCCCCGCCGCCCGGCCGCGCGCAAGCCCTGCGCCGGATAACAGGAACAAGGTGCGTCGCCAGCCAGTGTCGGAGGCCGCACGCACCAAACGAATGACAGGCGGTGCATCCAGCAGCTGTGTTGTGCGTCTCACCTTGGTTCGGCAGTCGCCTATGAGACGCCGAGGCGAGCGCGCACTCCGCGCCACCCTCGAGGTGGAAAGACATGCTTTGCGTCAAATGTGCCACGGAAAGCGGCTATTGCGTGTGTTGGGAGAAGAGGCGAACGCTTCTTCTGTGGCGCGGCTACAGTATAAGGACGCCAACGGCCATACCATGTTGAATACACCGGTTCTCGTCCGATCACCGAAGTTAAGCAACATCGGGCCCGGTTAGTACTTGGATGGGTGACCGCCTGGGAACACCGGGTGCTATATTCAATCCCTATTTAATCATGTTAAGCTTATCTAGAATATAGTTGTCCACTTATAGAAATATTCCTTAATTATGTTTCAAATGTGTTCCATATCGCCCTCTCACTCTCTCTCTCTCTCTCTCTCTGTCCCTCTATTTCTCTCTCTCTCTCCCTCTCTCGCTCTCTTCCCCTCAACCACCATCTCGTGGACACCTCGCTATATATATATAATATTCATTCATACATATTTGTCATTGTCCTTTGTCTCTTAAATGTAAGCCTTAGCCAATAAGACATCTCTAATAATAGTTACAAGCCACATAATGGCACCAGACCAAAACTCGACCTAAAGTAAAGAACTTAGAAGTGTTTGAATCAATAACCCATAAAATTTAACAAAAACGCAAACAAAACTGAAAAATGAAATATTCTTGCTCCACTGACTTACAAATCAGTGCAACAGTGTAAATCAACCTGCAAATGCACAAAATATAATGAAACAGACAATTGCAACAAAGTTACATATCAGTAAAGAAAAGAAAAAGACTCGATAACTAACTGAAATTGAAATTGAAAATACCTTGGAATCTCATGACTGTATTTGTTATTTTGTAAATAAAAGTTTATTACGTTAAAAAAAAAAAAAAAAAAAAAGGTGCTGTTGGCTCTATCTCATTTTTTCATTTTTACGTCGCTGCACCTGCCAGCCCTCTTTTCATACTAACTTTCAGGTGTTGGCAAAGATGCTTCCACAAGCATTTTTAAACTACTGTATCAAACGTAAGATACGAAATTACAGTAATGAACTCAGTTTGAGCAAGAATGTGCGAAAGAAGAGTGCTAGAACGCCTCGGAAATAACAACACACTACGAATCGACAGATGAGTTTTGAAATACGTCAGGGCCTACTGTTTTGTAGCGGTGCTAAATTCCGCAAAGTAAATAAACAAAAACAAACAAACAAAAAAAGAAGAAGAAGAAGAAGAAGAAGAAGAAGAAGAAATAAAATCTTCTGTTCTCGTCCGATCACCGAAGTGAAGCAGCAACGTTAGTACTCGGAAGGGTGAGCGCCTGGGAACTCTGGCTGTGTTCATTTTTCGCTTTTTAGTCGCTACTCCTGCCAGCCCTCTTTCCGTACTACCTTTCTGTTGTGACAAAGAGACTTCCTTAAGCATTTTAAACGGTCGTAAGAAACGAAACTGCAGTAACTAACTCAGTTTGAAGGAGAATGTGCTAACCAAGTTTGCCAGGAAGTCTTTGAAAACGACAAAACAGTACGAATCGGGCGGTATGCTCCGAAATACGATAGCGCCTATCGCTCTGCAGCGGCGTACAGCTCCAAATTCGATTTGTAATCATACATTGATTCATTTGTCCTCCCGCAGACGTTTCTCGCGCTTGTGCTGTCAAATGGACCGCGACCCGAGCGGCAGCGAGCGGCAGTCGAGCAAAGTCGGGACAAGTCGGGACGGAAGGGGAGGCGACACGGCAGGCGAGAATGCACCGCGCAAATTACGCAAATATCTGGAAGCGCGGCGCGTGTCAGGCAGGTGAGAAAGCTTCCGTCGGTCCAGCAGGACACCGCCACACCGCGCGCAGCCCCCCCCCGCCGCCCGGCCGCGCGCAAGCCCTGCGCCGGATAACAGGAACAAGGTGCGTCGCCAGCCAGTGTCGGAGGCCGCACGCACCAAACGAATGACAGGCGGTGCATCCAGCAGCTGTGTTGTGCGTCTCACCTTGGTTCGGCAGTCGCCTATGAGACGCCGAGGCGAGCGCGCACTCCGCGCCACCCTCGAGGTGGAAAGACATGCTTTGCGTCAAATGTGCCACGGAAAGCGGCTATTGCGTGTGTTGGGAGAAGAGGCGAACGCTTCTTCTGTGGCGCGGCTACAGTATAAGGACGCCAACGGCCATACCATGTTGAATACACCGGTTCTCGTCCGATCACCGAAGTTAAGCAACATCGGGCCCGGTTAGTACTTGGATGGGTGACCGCCTGGGAACACCGGGTGCTATATTCAATCCCTATTTAATCATGTTAAGCTTATCTAGAATATAGTTGTCCACTTATAGAAATATTCCTTAATTATGTTTCAAATGTGTTCCATATCGCCCTCTCACTCTCTCTCTCTCTCTCTCTCTGTCCCTCTATTTCTCTCTCTCTCTCCCTCTCTCGCTCTCTTCCCCTCAACCACCATCTCGTGGACACCTCGCTATATATATATAATATTCATTCATACATATTTGTCATTGTCCTTTGTCTCTTAAATGTAAGCCTTAGCCAATAAGACATCTCTAATAATAGTTACAAGCCACATAATGGCACCAGACCAAAACTCGACCTAAAGTAAAGAACTTAGAAGTGTTTGAATCAATAACCCATAAAATTTAACAAAAACGCAAACAAAACTGAAAAATGAAATATTCTTGCTCCACTGACTTACAAATCAGTGCAACAGTGTAAATCAACCTGCAAATGCACAAAATATAATGAAACAGACAATTGCAACAAAGTTACATATCAGTAAAGAAAAGAAAAAGACTCGATAACTAACTGAAATTGAAATTGAAAATACCTTGGAATCTCATGACTGTATTTGTTATTTTGTAAATAAAAGTTTATTACGTTAAAAAAAAAAAAAAAAAAAAAGGTGCTGTTGGCTCTATCTCATTTTTTCATTTTTACGTCGCTGCACCTGCCAGCCCTCTTTTCATACTAACTTTCAGGTGTTGGCAAAGATGCTTCCACAAGCATTTTAAACTACTGTATCAAACGTAAGATACGAAATTACAGTAATGAACTCAGTTTGAGCAAGAATGTGCGAAAGAAGAGTGCTAGAACGCCTCGGAAATAACAACACACTACGAATCGACAGATGAGTTTTGAAATACGTCAGGGCCTACTGTTTTGTAGCGGTGCTAAATTCCGCAAAGTAAATAAACAAAAACAAACAAACAAAAAAAAGAAGAAGAAGAAGAAGAAGAAGAAGAAGAAGAAATAAAATCTTCTGTTCTCGTCCGATCACCGAAGTGAAGCAGCAACGTTAGTACTCGGAAGGGTGAGCGCCTGGGAACTCTGGCTGTGTTCATTTTTCGCTTTTTAGTCGCTACTCCTGCCAGCCCTCTTTCCGTACTACCTTTCTGTTGTGACAAAGAGACTTCCTTAAGCATTTTAAACGGTCGTAAGAAACGAAACTGCAGTAACTAACTCAGTTTGAAGGAGAATGTGCTAACCAAGTTTGCCAGGAAGTCTTTGAAAACGACAAAACAGTACGAATCGGGCGGTATGCTCCGAAATACGATAGCGCCTATCGCTCTGCAGCGGCGTACAGCTCCAAATTCGATTTGTAATCATACATTGATTCATTTGTCCTCCCGCAGACGTTTCTCGCGCTTGTGCTGTCAAATGGACCGCGACCCGAGCGGCAGCGAGCGGCAGTCGAGCAAAGTCGGGACAAGTCGGGACGGAAGGGGAGGCGACACGGCAGGCGAGAATGCACCGCGCAAATTACGCAAATATCTGGAAGCGCGGCGCGTGTCAGGCAGGTGAGAAAGCTTCCGTCGGTCCAGCAGGACACCGCCACACCGCGCGCAGCCCCCCCCCCGCCGCCCGGCCGCGCGCAAGCCCTGCGCCGGATAACAGGAACAAGGTGCGTCGCCAGCCAGTGTCGGAGGCCGCACGCACCAAACGAATGACAGGCGGTGCATCCAGCAGCTGTGTTGTGCGTCTCACCTTGGTTCGGCAGTCGCCTATGAGACGCCGAGGCGAGCGCGCACTCCGCGCCACCCTCGAGGTGGAAAGACATGCTTTGCGTCAAATGTGCCACGGAAAGCGGCTATTGCGTGTGTTGGGAGAAGAGGCGAACGCTTCTTCTGTGGCGCGGCTACAGTATAAGGACGCCAACGGCCATACCATGTTGAATACACCGGTTCTCGTCCGATCACCGAAGTTAAGCAACATCGGGCCCGGTTAGTACTTGGATGGGTGACCGCCTGGGAACACCGGGTGCTATATTCAATCCCTATTTAATCATGTTAAGCTTATCTAGAATATAGTTGTCCACTTATAGAAATATTCCTTAATTATGTTTCAAATGTGTTCCATATCGCCCTCTCACTCTCTCTCTCTCTCTCTCTCTGTCCCTCTATTTCTCTCTCTCTCTCCCTCTCTCGCTCTCTTCCCCTCAACCACCATCTCGTGGACACCTCGCTATATATATATAATATTCATTCATACATATTTGTCATTGTCCTTTGTCTCTTAAATGTAAGCCTTAGCCAATAAGACATCTCTAATAATAGTTACAAGCCACATAATGGCACCAGACCAAAACTCGACCTAAAGTAAAGAACTTAGAAGTGTTTGAATCAATAACCCATAAAATTTAACAAAAACGCAAACAAAACTGAAAAATGAAATATTCTTGCTCCACTGACTTACAAATCAGTGCAACAGTGTAAATCAACCTGCAAATGCACAAAATATAATGAAACAGACAATTGCAACAAAGTTACATATCAGTAAAGAAAAGAAAAAGACTCGATAACTAACTGAAATTGAAATTGAAAATACCTTGGAATCTCATGACTGTATTTGTTATTTTGTAAATAAAAGTTTATTACGTTAAAAAAAAAAAAAAAAAAAAAGGTGCTGTTGGCTCTATCTCATTTTTTCATTTTTACGTCGCTGCACCTGCCAGCCCTCTTTTCATACTAACTTTCAGGTGTTGGCAAAGATGCTTCCACAAGCATTTTAAACTACTGTATCAAACGTAAGATACGAAATTACAGTAATGAACTCAGTTTGAGCAAGAATGTGCGAAAGAAGAGTGCTAGAACGCCTCGGAAATAACAACACACTACGAATCGACAGATGAGTTTTGAAATACGTCAGGGCCTACTGTTTTGTAGCGGTGCTAAATTCCGCAAAGTAAATAAACAAAAACAAACAAACAAAAAAAGAAGAAGAAGAAGAAGAAGAAGAAGAAGAAGAAATAAAATCTTCTGTTCTCGTCCGATCACCGAAGTGAAGCAGCAACGTTAGTACTCGGAAGGGTGAGCGCCTGGGAACTCTGGCTGTGTTCATTTTTCGCTTTTTAGTCGCTACTCCTGCCAGCCCCTCTTTCCGTACTACCTTTCTGTTGTGACAAAGAGACTTCCTTAAGCATTTTAAACGGTCGTAAGAAACGAAACTGCAGTAACTAACTCAGTTTGAAGGAGAATGTGCTAACCAAGTTTGCCAGGAAGTCTTTGAAAACGACAAAACAGTACGAATCGGGCGGTATGCTCCGAAATACGATAGCGCCTATCGCTCTGCAGCGGCGTACAGCTCCAAATTCGATTTGTAATCATACATTGATTCATTTGTCCT